>NW_025961553.1:0-26144 GCF_023159225.1 Perognathus longimembris pacificus | reverse complement strand
AACACATTGACACTGATTTCTCTTTAGTCTTTTTCAACAATGATATTGTCTTTATACGTGTTTATTACAATAAATTCATACCAAATCAATAAATTCTTACACTTGCATGAGATTTTTGTGTTTGTTTGTCCTGGGACTTGAACTCTGGGCACTGTCCCAAGCAACTTTTGCTCAAGGCTGGCATTCTACCACATGAGCCACAGTGCCATTTCCAGATTTTTCTGAGTAGTTTATTGGAGATAAGAGTCTCATAAGCTTTCTTGCCCCAAGTAGCTTCAAACTGCAATCCTCAGATCTCACCCTCCTGAGAAGCTAGGGTTACAGGCATTGATTCCTGGGTCCTACCTTTGCCTACGTTTCTTTGCTGTGGTATATACGTTAAAGAACAGGAAGTTCTAATGTTTCTTACTATCAGTGGAACTATGTTGAAAACTTAGAAATAACTTGAGAATACCAACATTAGGATTCATCGCCATGATGTGGCAAAGGCATGGGAGGTTTAGAAATCTTCACATGTGATAGACAGACTCTTCTGAAGAGACAATGCCCCTATTAAACTTATGGCTTCTAATGTGTAACCTCCAACATCATAAAAATATCCAAAGACTTTTATGTTCTTGGTACTAAAGTTTGTAAGATATGGTGAACAGAGGATGTTGTCCTAATGACCTAGGACTAGATTTCATAACTACATAGATGCCCTCATACTAATTAATATGATCATCTTAACTACCATCTGAAACAGTATTCATTGTTGAGGAGAAAAAAACCACAGGCTATTCTCAGCCACAGAACATGACCAAAAATTGGGGATACACATTTCTTTCTGTATAGCTGAATTGCATGTCATCGTCTGATGAAAACCAACCCAAAATTACAGTTATAATCTAGTTATAATAATGTCAAGCCAGACTCTGGACAACCTGCTTCTGGAAGTCCTCTCCAGGCTGGTATGGCCCGTGCCTTTGTCAGATTAACTGCATGGCCCACATCTGAGGTCATCCTAAATCTCATGATGGAGAAGAACAAACTCAAATACTCAACTACAACTAGTTTAATTGGCTGTGAACTTCCATAGGGTTTGGGATTATTGTGTTTGGGGGATGAGAATTTTAGGGGATTAACAATATTTGAAAAACACAGTCATTTTTTCCAAATATAATATCAGAAAAAACTCCATTTGGGTTGGCCTAGCATGCTCAAGACCCTGGGTTTGATTCCCAGTGCTGCAAGAAAAGAATAAGAGGGCTGGGGATATGGCCTAGTGGCAAGAGTGCTTGCCTCGTGTACATGAGGCCCTGGGTTCGATTCCTCAGCACCACATATACAGAAAATGGCCAGAAGTGGCGCTGTGGCTCAAGTGGCAGAGTGCTAGCCTTGAGCAGGAAGAAGCCAGGGACAGTGCTCAGGCCCTGAGTTCATGGCGTAGGACTGGCCAAAATAAAAAGAAAAGAAAAGAAAAGAAGAAAGCTGGAGAGGGGGAGAGAAGGTAACAGAAGAGGGGCAAGGGGAAAGAGAGGGAGAGAAAGGGGAAGGGACAAGAGAAGGAGGGGAGAGGAATAGGAAAGGAAGGAAGGGAGAAGGGGATGGGAAGACAAAGGAGAGGTGAAGAGAAGGAGAGAGAAGAGGAGGAAGATGAAACACACTCCCAATTCTTTTGTCACTCAGTGACAAACACAATCAAATTCTCATCCCTATACCTGGGAAAATAAGGAAATGCAATGAAGCTGGGTATTGGGGCACCGGGGCTCACATTTCAGACCCAGTGACTCCAGACTCTGAGACAGAAGAATTGATTGAGCACTTTGCCTTAATACCAGCCAAGGCAACACAGCCAGACCCTGCCTTCCAGTATAATTTCTACTCATTAAAAATGAAGTCTAAAATACAAGTCAAATTAAATCCTCTAGCGACCTTAAAGGTAAGTCGTAGCTAACAAACAAACAACCTATTTCAATTCAGAACAGTAAATGTTCTTTATTCATGTGGATTTGTAAAGATCTAGTAATCTGAAGACCACCACAAAATAAGGAAACTAGAGAAAAGCTCAAAAAAAATGTTCACAGTGTTCTTGACCAAACTCAATAAAATCCCATTGTAATTTTCAGCATAAGAAAATGTTTAATTCTTTGCTCTTTTTCTTGAGTCAGCATAACTTCCTGTATCTGCCTTTTGGATAGCATTGGATGAGCCAGCCTAAGAGAACTGGAGTCCTGTTCTTACTGTTCATCTGCTGTTTGGATCTAGCCCATTGCGACTTTCCTTATTTCTGACACAAATTCATCAAGATCACTTCATTAGTAATGGAAAAACTGTACATGGAACAAGAAATTATTTCGGGGAAATATCTAAAACTTTCAAATGTTGAAATCATTTCACCATAAAATTTGGAATGCAATTAAGTTGTCACACTGATTGAAAATTCACTTCGGAGCATTTTTTTTCCAGAAAAAAAAGCTTTTCTATCTGTAACATATTACAAGGAGAACACGCAACAATGCAGAGGAAATAGCATCAGCATCAAGAGATTTGGGTGACTAAAGAACATCTGCAATAATTTTAGCATTTACCGTTTTCCTTTGATTTCTCTGCAGAGAATATACTTCATTATACAAAATAACTCTGCTAGAAAAAGAATATATGCCCACATCCTCATGATTCCTACGTATGTAGTAATACATACATACATATATATTTCATACCGTAAAGTATGGCTGTTGAGGTGGAAAGCAATGTCTAGTATCCAAGAATGCAAAGCGCGCAAAACAAGCCAGTGTTATGCATGGACATAGACCACCTCTCCATAACACACAAGATACCTGTTCTGGAATTTCTTCTTGTTAAGTAAGCTGTTTCATTAAAGAATAAGAAAAAATAATTTTTTACTGCTTTTCAATTTACCTGTATGAGCTATTTCTCAAAAACTAACAAAATATGCTAGGCACCATTGGCTCATGCTTACACTCCAGCTACTGAGGAGGCTGAGAGCTGAGGGTTGCTGTTTGAAGCCAGCCCTACCAGTAAGACTGTGAGCCTGTTATCACCAAGTAACCAGTCAAAAAAAAAAAAAAAAAAGCCTCTGAGTAGAGCTGTGGCTCATGTGGTAGAGCACTAATCTTGATTTTAAAAAAGTAAAAATTCAGACCACTCCCAGGCCCTGAATTCAAGCACCCAACAGGCACAACATACTCTAAAATGAAACATGTAAAGATACACGCAAACCTAATTCAATAATTAATGAAACAGAAAAAGACTCAGGGTCCATCATGATACCCTAGTATGAATGAGCAAAGTTGAGTAAATGCTAAACATGGCGTGTTTTCCCTGCTCAGGCGAGGCCAGCCAGGTTTTAGTAAGGTTCCACAACGAATGAGGCCCCACAGGACTCCTGCCCTTACAAGGAGACCATTTTCCACCAGAGTGGGACCTTCCTGGAAGTGACCACCTTCCCCTGAAACCATGTCTATCCTCAGCCGAAGCCTTGGGAGGCAAGTTCCTCTGTTGGAACTTTCTGGAGAATGGAGCCAAGTTCTTTTTCTGGACAGCTCGAGAATTTGAGGATATTTGGATACTTCTCCACTCTGAAGCTTCTTTGCAGTTATCCTACTCATATTTATACCATATGGCACCAATGAGACGCTCAAGTAAACATTCTTTGCACACCATTTTACTAACTCAGTTCTTTAGTATTTATTAAGACTAACATGGGCTGGGCACTGGAAAACCTGTAGCATACAATTCTTTCATTAAAACTTTGACTCTGAAGACCATAATAACATACCTCTTAACTAGCGTCATTCTATGGCAGTGATTATAGACTTAATTCCTTAGATGCTGTATTAGTTCTAGAGAGCTCCATGCAGTATTGCTAATCATCAAGAGGCGCTTTTCTTTCTATTTTTGATGGAGTAGGTAACTTAGGCTGGAAGCACTTAAAGACCTTCCAATCCTAAACTACTCATTAACAGTGGAGCCAGACTTTCCAACAATTCTGATCCTCCAACTGAGTCCTTTCTACTGGCTACACCAATGCTACCTAAGTGGGGGGAAATAACCAGCATACTATTTTAGACACATTATGAATATGGCACTATTTATGTTACTGGTATTTACTCCAAAACATTTAAGTGCAAAAATCTTTAAGAACATGGATAAGCAGTGCTGATTTGTAAAAATTTAATGAAGGTCATTAAAAATAATGCTGGCTGCTAGAAAAAATTGGAAGAGAAAATGCCGAGTGTACCAAATCCTACTTTACCTAGCTGAAACTAACTCTTTTGAACGTATTTTCTCTGACCTCAGTGTCTATTCAAGAGCATAGTCTTTCCCTTGCTAAAATAAATTAGGTGAGTGGAGCTCTTGCATTTAGTGATAAAGCACACCCAGGAGACCAACTATGTCTACTTCAACACTGTACTCACCGTAATGTGAAAATCCCACCTACCATCTTGGATTTTTTCCTTTGGAGGGCAACATTTACTAAACCTCTGTAGTTAATTATATTAAATAGTACTGTCACATCATATACTATGAACTTTGCAGAAGAGAAATTTGACCAGTGTCTTTCAAGGGAGTACATTTATTTATATATATAATTATTTTCAAACCTTCACAACATAGTTACTCTGCATGCTGATTTCCTTTCTATTTCACATTATAAGATCGAACATTGAGAGTCTGGGGAAAATTATTTAACTTTTACAATATTTGTACTAAATTTAATATTAATAAAAAGGGGAAAATCATCTCAAAATTCGAACAACGTTTTTACTGCAAACACTACTTGCAGAAAAAGAGCTCTTCAATTTAGCACCTTTTAAAAGAGATTTTATAAATGATGATACAGTATGTTAAATTAATCCTTCTTTTACTCTCACATTCCCTGCCCTCTCAACCCCTATTATTCAATAGCTTTCACTGAGTTTTGTTTTGCCATCTTCATTCTCAGATGCAATATGTTTCAGTATTGTTCAACCTGTAACATTCTCTACCCACACGTGGTGTACTTTGTACATATCTTTTAAGGATAAGAAAGCTGAGGCAAGTCATGAGGCTAGGAGAGATGGGGAGAATGAAGGTAGGGGATGCATTGTACTCAACTGATATGGTGAATACAACTCCTTTGTACAAAGACTTCAAGATTAAAAAAAAAAATTTACAGTATCTCCATTTAACAAAATGTAACAGAATGTAAACTTCCGTGTCCTATTATTAAAATAAATTGTTTTACAAGGCCAAATTTGAAGGCAAGAATGACATTTGGAAGTCCTTGAACCCAACCCCATTATCTAATAGATATAGACAATAGAGGTATCAGCTAGAATGAACCAAATCACCTCCTATTGGAACACGAGTTCATTGAGATCTGTTTCCCAACTCTCCATAGAACTCTGATACAAATGTGCTATAGAGGAAGACACAAGGGAGACAGACCAGCTCAGAAACAAACTGCATGTGAATTATGTGGCATTATTAGGAAGAGCAATATAACCAGTACTAGCAAAGCTTCTGATCTACCTGGAGGATTTAAGAGAATGCTTATCATTTCAACTGACGTCTGTGTAGGTCATTAAGGCTAGGTAGCCATTTGACAGGCAGACATGAATGGGGAAGATTCCAGGAAGAAGAGACAGAGACAGAAAAGCAGGAAGAAAACAAGTTTCTAGAAACCAGGAATTCCTATTGCTGAATGCTATAAGTATTAGGAAAATTTTAAAAAGTCTGGGGTCAACTTGGGCTTCTTCCATAAGGCAGTGGAGAAGAGGTATTTAAGCATAAGATCTACATTTTAGAAGTGTCCCAATGTGCAGGGTGCTGGTGGCTCATGCCTGTCTGTCATCCTAGCTACTCAGGAGGCTGAGCTTTGAGGATCATGGTTTAATGCCAATGAGGACAAGAATGTCTCTTAAAGAGTCTCATCTCCAGTTAACTACAAAACAAAAAGGAAAACAAACACCTGGATGTGGCAGTGTGGTTCACAGTGACAGAGGACTAGCCTTGAAAAGAAAGGAAGAAGGGCTGGGAATATGGCCTAGTGGTAGAGTGCTTGCCTTGTATACATGAAACCATGGGTTCGGTTCCTCAGCACCACATACATAGAAAAAAGCAAAAAGTGGAGCAATGGCTCAAGTGGTAGTGTGGTAGCCTTGAGCAAAAAAAAAAAAAACTGCGGGCAACTTTGCTCAGGACCTGAGTCCAGGACTGGCAAAGGAAGGAAGGAAGGAAGGAAGGAAGGAAAGAAGGAAGGAAGGAAGGAAGGAAGGATAAAAGAAAGAGAGTAAGTGAGAGAGAGAGGAAGAGAGTGAATGAACTCAGGGACAGCACCTGCGTTCATGCAACACAAACAATAACAAAAACAAAGAATCAACAAAGTGCTAGTTTTCCAATAATAGATTAAACATTTGTTAGAAATATATTCCTTACTTATTTTTTAAAAGCCCCTCGCATTTGAATTTTTAAATTTAGCTCAAATGAGCAAAGCATCAGGCAGAACTTCATAGGTCGTATTTAAAAAGATCACATTGGCACTGAACTACATTGAGCTCCTACATCATCATCAGTATAGAGAAAAGGAGTCTAACCTTACATTTCTTTTTTTTTCAGAAAATAGAAAATGCTGTCAAGATGATATCCTCTCAAATAATTGTTACTTCTAAATAGGCATAATTAGTTGGTTGAGAGCAGTCATGATTGACCTAGTAGTTTTCAATGTTATCAAAAGTTCTAAAGGGGGGCTGGGGATATAGCCTAGTGGCAAGAGTGCCTGCCTCAGATACATGAGGCCCTAGGTTCGATTTCCCAGCACCACATATACAGAAAACGGCCAGAAGTGGCGCTGTGGCTCAAGTGGCAGAGTGCTAGCCTTGAGCAGGAAGAAGCCAGGGACAGTGCTCAGGCTCTGAGTCCAAGGCCCAGGACTGGCCAAAAAAAAAAAAAAAAAAAACCAAAAAGTTCTAAAGGCCATCTTTGATCAGCAAACTTTTTTTAGAATAATCCTCACAGCTACCATGTGCCTTATAATTAGAAAGACACCATCACCTCTACTTGGAGTAGCCAGCAGCCTCTCTATGTGTTTTCCTTTTCTTTTTTTTGTAATAATTACTTATTTATTGTCAAAGTGATGTACAGATGGGTTACAGTTTCATCCATTAGGCTATGTTTTCTTATATGCAAATTATGATTTCAACACTTACCTGATCTAATATTCAGGTTGTTCTAGCAATGAAATGAGATAATTAATGTAAGATCAATTAACAGCAATTTTTAGAAAGCTGAGCTGTATGAAAGCTCAGACCTCATTGTTGGATCCTCAGAATTCATAGCATCTAGGACCATACAACTCATTAAATTGTGTTTTACATCATACTTCCCCATATACATATTGGGCCACCTTATTTTTTTAATTGTCATTTCAAGGGTTCTACTCATCTATTTTTTAAAAAAATCCTCATGACCAAAATGTGCCCTCTAATTCTCTAATTCTCTAGGAATAATGTAGTTTGCTGCATACAAATTACTGTCATCACATATTTCTAAGCTGTGTACATTGAACATAACAAAACAGGTTAAAATTAAAACACATGATTTAGCCAGGCACCTGGGGCTCATGCCTGTAAACCTGGTTACTCAGCAAGCTGAGATCCAGAGGATCAGGGTTCAAAGCCAGCCCAAGCAGTAAAGTCCAAAAGACTCCATCTCCAATTAACCAGTGAAATGCTGGGCTAGATGTGTAAGTGGCAAAGTAGCAGCTGAGCGGGCATACATGGCAGGATGAAGCCTTGAATTCAAACCTTGTTACTAGAGGTGGTGTGAGAAGAGAGGAGAGGAGAGAGGAGGAGAAGGGACGGAAGGGGAGGGGAGGGAAGGGGAGAAGAGAGGAGGGGAGGGGGGAGAGGAGAGGAGAAGAGAGGAGAGGAGAGGAGAGGGGACAGGAAGGGAGGGGAGGGAAGGGGAGGAGAGGAGAGAAGAGAGGAGAGGAGAGGAGAAGAGAAGAGAGAGTGCCCAATACATGGTTTAATAAGATTCTAATAGTTCAGGACTTATTTTTGTAGCTTTAGACTGATTTACAGAAGGAAAAGGCTTTTCACAAGTGAATGAACAATTATAGAAAGCAAATTGCTGTCTTCCACATAATAAACACATAAACATATTTCCATGTAATATTTTACATCAACATGACTGTTTACCTAGAAAATATGTCAAAATACTTGACTTAGGAAAAACAGTCCATCACTTAAAATATTGTAAATTATCTTTCCAATCAGATTTTAAAACAAAAAAAAATAGCTGCTAAGTGCCAGTGGCTCACACCTGTAATCCTAACTTCTCAGGAGTCTATGAGCTGAGAATCACAGCTCAAAGCCAGCCAGGCAGGAAAGTTTGTCAGACTCATCTCCAAATAACTACCAAAAAAACTGGAAGTGGACCTATGGTTCGAATGGTAGACTACTAGTCTTGAGCACAAAAGTACAAGGACAGCACCCAAGCCCTGAGTTCAAGCCTCAGGACTGGCACAATGAACAATTCATAAATAGACCCAAGATGTTAGAATGGCAATGTGGCTTAGCAGCAGAGTGCTTGCCTAGCATGCATGAAGCCCTGGGTTCCATTCCTCCCCACCACATAAACAGAAAAAGCTGGAAGTAGTGCTGTGGCTCAAATAGTAGAGTGCTAGCCTTGAACAAATGCATCTCAGGGACAGTGCTAAGGCTTTGATTTCAAGCCTCAGAACTGGCAAAAAAAAAAAAAAACACAACATTACATTAAGTATATGTATATAAGCCCCTGGAAATATTACTGGGAAATCATATTATATATATAATCTGAAAATAATTACTAAATGAATTAAGTTAGCGTAATGAATATTTAAGTAGGTCAAGAACCTAAATGCTTGCATACAGTACTTAGAAATTTTCTAAGCACACTCTGCTGTGAATCTGTTTTATAATGTTGTACAGTAATATGGTAATACTATCATAATATTATAGCTGATTAATATTCTCTATGAATTTTTTAGTAAGTGCCACCACAGTAGAGCAGCTAAATAAATATTACCACAAGTAATTGAGACCATGAGTGACAGGTGATTGAACTGCTCTTTGTGTTTAAATTACAAAATGAGTTTTCACACAGAAGGAGAAGGGATGGAATCACGGGAGGGGCCCGGAGAAGTTATCTACCAACTCTTTCCAAGTGACTATGTTAGGAATTATAAACATAGCCAAAAAACAGGAGAGGAAGTAAAAATCAACCTCCCCGCACCATCAAGGCCTTAGGAATCGAGTGCTGCATATTGTGTAATGATTGAGTATTGTGTAATGATCCCCATGGAATAAGCCATGTGCCCTTGGCCCTGAGAAAGGCCCCTGTGAGCTCTTCCCAGGGACCATAATCCTGTCATTCCTTTCAACCCTGACAAGGAACCGGCCTTGAACTGACAGCAATCTGTCACATGGTTGTCATCTCCAACCACATTTCCTCAGACCTTTCACAGGGTTGAGTGCGAGGTGACCAACCCTATTGTAACAAAAAGATCAGTGTGTCCAGGCCCAAAGCAAGACAGAGATGTGTGATGCCCTTTGTAACATCTGACCACCCAAGAGAAAGACCGTGAATGAGGCCAACAACAGAATCCGCAGAGGAGCCTGAGGGAATAGAAGCTGACCAGAGACCAGATCTGCCTCTGCTCGCAAACAAGTGGTCTTTATGGCAAAAGTTATTTTTCAAAAAAGTAATGATGATTCTGTCTCCTGTATTCTATTAAAAAATTCCAAGAAATACCCATTTTTATTCAATCCCAGGCAAAATTTCACATAGCCTGCAATGTCAAGCTGATCTCCAGAAAGTTTATTTAAAAGGCCAGTCATGCATAAGGGATGTACAGTAACAATGGGCGTAGATGTTGGCCACCCATCAATCTACTAACAAAATCCCAAAAGACTTTGTACAGCGCCTTGAGCAAGTAGTCATGGGACTGTTTCCTTTCCCTTCCTTCAATATTTCCTTCAACACACTGGGATAAATACAGATCCATCTCTTCTTTCCTCCATATACCCTGCTTCTCCACACACCTGCTAACATCGCAATGTCATTATAAGTTCTCACAGATGATCAACTGTCAACAAAATACTTTGCGTGTGCCTAGCACAGGCTTGACACATAATTGGTACTTAAGATTGTACTTATCGTGTGAGTCTTTTTGGAGGGATGGGTGCATTTCTTACACAAGCGGGTTTTATTGAACGTGCTGAGCAAGAAACATCCCATTTCAAAAAGTCAGCAAGATCTCAAAAGACTAGAATAAGCTAAGGAAGGGAACATTCTGGACTTTAGAAGTTGTTTCAAGATGGAAGTTAGTTAAGTGTGGTCTAGGCAAGAACTGATCTCTACTACTAACTGCTGAATTCTATCAAGGATGATGACGCCAGCAAATAAAAGGAAATTATGTGACACAACTATGTGTGTGGTGGAGGACTTCTTATTTTCAATAGAGATTTATTCCCTACTCACTTCCACTCTTGGACCAGAGTTCTGTTTGGTAAGAGAAATGAACTACCATATATTAGCAAACATTGTCAACATTTCCTCAATATGGTGTCCCACCCAAAATTCTTCTTTATCAGGCAGATTTTCTGTTTTCGTGGCTTGCCACCCTCTAGAATGGTTCTGCTTTGCCAATATTTCCTCTAAAACTCAACAAAAATGCCATGTGGATGATTCAAACCTTGCCTTGCACAATAGAACTAACACCTGCCATGCTCCTGGAATGACACTTTGAGCCCAACAATACCCATGGCCTTCATTTTCGCACCTTTCCATTCACCCTTCCGAAAAGGATGCCTGGCGATGTCAAAAGGATGAGAACATCTGTATTCTCAAGTGCCATTACATTCAATTAGACAGGAACTCAAGTATAATATCCTTGATCATCACCCATTCATAGTAATTTAGAGCTTTTCTTTTGAGTCTAAAGTTGCAACAGTCGTTGCAAGATAATCAGCCTGATTGAAAGACAGAAGGCTAAAAAGGGGCAAAACAGAACTGGGAAAGGAGCAATCTTAACCAACTTATTCAGTTTTGAAATTTTTTAATTGACTCTTCTGAAAGAGTTAGCAGCCAATATATATTTGGCCTACAGGTAAATATTAGAACACTATCCCAGGAGAACTTAGGTTTCATATGTCTCCAATGACAAATAAAAAGGCTTGGAAATTATAAACACATAGGTCACAAGAAAATTTCAGCCAGGCATTAGTTGTTCACACCAGTACATTTAGCTATTCACGAGCTTGAGGTCTGATGATCACAGATCAACAGCTAGTCTGAGCAGGAAAGTCTGTGAGACTCTTATGTCCAATTAACCACCACAAAAGCACAAGTGGCACTGTGGCTCAAAGTGATAGAGTACTGGACTTGAACAAAACAGCTCAGAGAGAATCCCAGCCCCGAGTTCAAATCCTATGACTGACAAAAAAAAAAAGACAAAAAAAAATTTCACTCAGTAGTAAACACCTTAGGGTCCTTTCAGAAAACCCAATTCAGACAGCATTTCTACATATCAGCTTCTGATTTCACAGTCCAGCCCATGAATTTTCTGGCCCAGTTATTATTGTATTATTATAGTTACTGTATGACTTGCATATGAATGTATTTCTCATCTTTGACCATTGAAATATGTGCTATTATTTCAATGAGCTTAAGCTGAATCAACATACAAGGTCAGGCCACACTTCTACAGCATAGTAATAGTTCTTGATCTATATAATTTTAAAGCCCTATAATCTATGAGTCCTATCGTATACACCTATGTGACTTTAGAAATGTTCAGTGATTGGATCCTCTCTAGCATTCACATTTCCTAGATGTTGAAATGGAATATTATAATAAGAAAGTTTTGACAGCCTCCAAGAAAAAAGGTTGAGTGCCTCAAGCTATTAATTTTTATTGAATTGAGCCCTTTAATTGCTTGGGAAATGTTTTATAGGCTTTTCCTTTGACGGTTCTATTGAAAGATCCATATAACAGCTCCTGTGGTATTTCTGAAGGACCAAGTAAAATATTAAATATATGGGAGATGCATTTATTTTATTTTCTAGTTTTATAACCTTTATCTAAAATTTTTTGTTAGTATATACCAATTGTGTCAAGGGGATACATTGTGATACTTCCATGTATAACATTCATTACTGAAATTTGTCCTCCATTACTCTTTCATATCTGTTTCTCAATTTTTATTTTTATTATTTTAATTTACTTTTCTTGTAAAGTACAAAGGGGTTATAGTTATATAGGTCATGTACTGAGTACATTTCTTTTGGAACAAAGTGACCTCTTCCTTCATTTACTCCCCCATTCCCTCCCCCCTGCTTCAAACCATCCCCAAGTTATATAGATTAATTTTCAACACAATGTATCTTATGAGTTTCCCTCCTCCATTTGTTCACATTTTGTTCTACCATTTCTGTACTTCCCTTTACTCTCCCCCAAACAGATAAACTTACATACAAGGCAAAAAGCATAGAAATCACAAACAACAACAAAAGGGGAAAAAATCATAAAAAGTTAAATAAAAAAATCTCTTGTTTCCATTTCTTGAAGTTCACTTCAGTAAACATCCTTTTGTATTATCATGTGCACATAGCTATTGAGCTTTTGTGATCCTCTCCTAAGAATATCCTTCTTTGGTCTCACTGTTTGAATGTCGAGAATCCTGTATAATATTTCATGTATAAGTGGTATGATTTGTCTTTTACTATCCACTGTGTTTCCCTGTAGATTCCTAGGCCCATTCTCATGACTATAAAGGAAGGAGACCATGCAACATATGTTTCTTTTGGTCTCGCTCACTTTGATTAATATAATTTTTTTTATTATTGTCAAGGTGAAGTACATATGGGGTACAGTTACATACATTGGATAGTGAATACATTTCTTGTCCAACTTGTTACGACTCCCTCATTTTTTTCCTACCTTTCCTCCTTCCCAATTATACCACCCCAATTTGTACAGTTAATTTCCAACATATTTTCTTGGAAATATTGCTGTTGCATTGGATTGCATTTTACACTTTATCTCACCATTTTTATGCTCCCCTTCCCTTCCCTAATTCAGACAGGCATATATAAAATAACCATGGTACCAGAATCAGCAGTGACTACAGGGGCTAAGTCATAGGGAACATGAACAGAAGAAAAAAGAAAAAAAAAACACACAGTAGGGTGAAACTAACAACATAATGATAAACCACTTATTTCCATATTTTGGAGACCATTTCTCTTAGCATCATCTTATGTAATCATCTGTATATAGCTATTGAGCTATTGTGATCATCTGCTAGGTCTATCCTAGACATATATTAATTATTACCAATAAGGGAGAACATACGGTTTATGTTTCTTTGGGTAGGGCTTTCTTAGTGTAATTTTTTTCTATTTTTTTCTAACTATTTCCATTTCCTTATGATTAGAGCAATATCATTCTTTCTGATGAAAGCATAGAATTCCATTGTGTACATATACCACATTTTATTGATCCATTAATTTTCTTGAGGGGCATCTGGGTGATCCTATATCTTGGATATGCTAAACAATGCTGCAATGAACATGCAGTGCTGATAGCCTTAGTGTGGTTTGTGGTTAATTGGATAAATGCCCAGGACTGGAATTGCTGGGTCATAGGAAATTTCTATTTTCAGTATCTTGAGGAACCGTTATACTGCTTTCAGAATAGTTGAACAAAATTACAATCCCACTAACTGTAGAACAGTTCCCTTTGGCCATATCCCCCCACCCCCAGCATTTGTTATTGTCACATTATTTTTTCCCCTTATTTATTGTCAAAGTGATGAACAGAGAGGTTCCAGTTTTGTACATTAGGACTTGGATACTTTTCTTGTACTGTTTGTTACCTCCATCATTCCCCTCTCCCCCTCCCTCCCCACTCCCCTTCCCCCCTTGTACTGTTTTTTACCTCCATCATTCCCCCCTCCTCCTCCCTTTCCACTCCCTCTCCCCCCTTGTACTGCTTGTTACCTCCATCATTCCCCCTCCCACTTCCCCCTCCCTCCTCGTGCTTTTTCTTATCTCCATTATTGCCCCTCCCCCCTGTACTGTTTGTTACCTCCATCATCCCCCTCCCCCTCGGGCTGTTTCTTATTTCCATTATTCACACTCCCCCTCCCCCCTTGTACTGTTTGTTACCTCCATCATTCCCCCCTCCCCCACCACCTCTCCCCTTGTACTGTTGTTACCTCCATAATTCCCCCCTCCTGTCCCCACTTGTACTGTTTGTTATGTCCATCATTCCCCCCTCCTCTTCCAGCTCCCCTTGTACTGTTACCTCCATCATTCCCCTCCCCTCCCTCTCCATTCCCCCCTGCTACTGTTTGTTAACTCTATCATTCCCCCATCCCCTCCCCCTGTCCACTTGGACTGTTTCATACTTCCATCTTTCCACCTTGCCCTGCCCCCTCCCCTTCCCCCCTTGTACTGTATTTTACCTACATCATACCCCTCCCCTCCCCATTGTACTCTTTGTTCCCTCCATCATTCCCCCTACCCCTCCCCTTTGTACTGTTACCTCCATCATTCAGCTTACCCTGCCCTCCCCCCTCCCCTCCCACTTCTACTGTTGTTCCCTCCATCATTCCCCTCCCCCTCCACCTCCCACTACCCCTTGTACTGTTACCTCCATTATTCCCCCCTCCCCCTCCCCCTTGCACTGTTACCTCCCTCATTCCCCCTCCCCATCTTCTCCCCTCCCCGCTAGAATGATGATGTTTATCACTGGGAAGTTTAAAATGTATATTTTCAAATTTATGTAGGTACTAACTCTCAATAAAGAAAAAATATATATATATATACGTATCTTCATAATTAGAAGCATTCGGGTGGGGAGGGGGTGCTATGCTTGAACTCAACAAGACCACTGTCCTAAGCTTTGTCAGCTTCAGGCCAATGCTATATCACTTGAGCCACAGCTCTGTTTCCCTTTTTTACATTTATTTTAAAGCAGGAGAGGAAAGTTTATTACCGAACTGCTGCCCTGTGGTGGTGATGATCCATGGCCGGAGAGAAGGGAGAAAAGGGAGAGACCAGTTGACCCTCATCCAGCCCTGCCTAATCTAGGGCAGGGGATTGGGTCAGATGGATTAGGATGTGACCTTAGGGAAGGGGAAGGTACCTGCCTCTAGGCTTGCTGGTTACCCAGTAACTGTGTGGAGACGTAATGAGGTGGGGGGCATCTGCTTGGAGCCCTCCAGGAGGGACCTAATCTTCCAGCCTTTTAATAGCTATGGAAAAGGACGACGACTCTCTGGCTGCTTCCTGCTGGTAAAGAGCTTCGACATTAGGGGTAAAAGGCAGAAATGTGGCCCCTCCTGAAGACGGCGAGCAGCAGGGTCCCTTGGTGTTAGATGGCAGTCCTTGAATGAAGCCTGGAAGAAGTCTCATGAGGCAGGGGCTGGATTTGTCCAGCCTCTGGTTCCCATTTTGAAGGTTCTTTTTATTAGGTCTGTTTTTGTTTTGTCAGTCCTGGGGCTTGGGAGTCAGGGCCTGAGCACCGTCCCGGGCTTATGTTTGCTCAAGCTATCAATCTGCCGCTTGAGCCATAGCGCCACTTCTGTCCTTCTCTGTTTCTGTGGTTCTGGGGCATTGAACCCAGGGCTTCATGCATGCTAGGCAAGCACGCTTCAAGTTAATTTCACTTTACCAACCCTAGACAATGTCAACTAACTTTCTGCAAACTTGTAAATTATGTCTCCTCCTTATTTCCATGATCAAAAACATCAGTCCTTAGAACTACTTGCTCTTAACCATATTATTTAAGAGGAAAAATATTATTCTGATGAACTGATATATACGTATATTCTGCTCCAAAAGAATACATTTTAATTTTCCAAACCTCTTGAGTTTGCTAAATGGTACACTGCAGTTGTGAATTGTGACTCACCATTCACAAATTTTCCAGTAAGTAAACGTGCTTACATCTGTTTGATTCCATGCGCATGTAATTTATTGAACCTTGAAAACCTTCTTCCTTGTACCATTTGCTAACATGAAAAGGGAGCATTCTCTGGAGGACCATAGTTAAAAGTATGGCTATTCAGAAAAGATGCTTCATGCAAGCATCGTGGCTAAGAAGACACTTCTAAAGGCCCTCATAAACAGATTGAGAACAACAAAAGCAGAAGATGAAGCCCAGAGTTGAATATCACTGAAATGATCATGATTGCAATCAATCCTGACAAAGCCAAAGTTGGATTTTCTACAAACTGGATGGACATTTGGTGGGAAAAACAATGTGACAAGTTGCCTGGCACCAGTGGCTCATGCCAATAATCGTAGCTACTAAGGAGGTTGAGATCACAGTTCACAGTTGGAAGCCAGCCCAGGCAGAGGAGTCTATGAGACTCTTCTCTCCAATTAAATTATAGAAAATGTTTCAGTGTGCTCCTTCCCTTTAAAACTTGTACAATAATGAGTAGACAAGGCAGGACTTAGTGGCATATATGAAAATAATTAGCAGTATAAATAAGCATGAAGCTCTATGTCTGTGGACAGAAGTACAACTCCAGAAAGAATATGACTGCGATTAGAGGTTCCTTAGCAGACAGTATGATATACAGAACTGAAGTTTTCTTCTCTGAACAAACTGCAGCTTTATTCAGATCTGGTATTGCAAGCAAGCACTCTAAGAAAAAACAAATTCAAACTGCCTAATAATCTAAGGGAATTAATCCTAAAAATAAAAACATTTATTCTGAAATAGTGTGAACTGCAATCTGCGATTTCACACATCTGAAGAACTGTCATAAAAAAGAGGTATTTCAGCTTTTTAATGACAGCGGATGGTGATGATGTCCAGAATCAAATGATGGATACTACCTGAAAACAAGTGTTTAACCTAGCAAATAAATGAACTCCCTCAAATATGTCCAAAGAATGAAGACTATATATTTCAATAAACCCTACACTGCATGACTATTTACGCAAAATCTCATTGGAGGAATTCAAGAATGCAATGTGAAAAAATTGTAGGTAGCCTCTGACTACACACACAACACTGAGAACTTTCGAGGGCAGCACAGGTGGCACAATAGGCGGGGCCGGACTGGAAGGCATGCTATGTGTCCATGTTAGCAGAGTGCCAGTGGGCCTTGAAAGCCATTATGAAACACCATATCTCAGTAGTTATGTACCTATGATCACATAAAATGATGTGAAGTGGAACAAACTCTAAGACATGGAAACAAATGGGTTATCATTGTTGTTATTTTTAACTTGCTATATGAAATCGTTCCTTTTTCCATTTGCTTATCTTCCCTATGGTTTGGACTTGTTGTCACTGTTTTTGATTTTGATACCCTGGATATATATATGTGTTTGTGTGTGTGTGTGTGTGTGTGTGTGTGTGTGTGTGTGTGTGTGTGTGTGTGTGTGAATTAGGGAAGGGATGGGGAACATCAAAATATTGACACAAATGGTAAAACGAGAACGAATGCAAAAGTAATAACTACAAGATATGTTGTAAACTAACTGTAAAAATGGAGGGAGGGAAAAATCTGGAAGAAAAATGAGGGATGAGGTAGCAAGTTTGATGAGAAATGTACTCATTAATTTAGGTATGAAAATGTAACCCCTCTGTACACCAACTTGAAAATAAACATAAATTAAAGAAAGATGCCCTGAGCTCAAGTATTAGTGCACATATGTATATGGATACTCTATCTCATACACACACGTACACACACACATGCACACACACACACACAGAGTCATATTTATTTTGAAATACCCAATAGATAGCTTAAAGCTGTGTGGAATAGAAGCAGGAACCCAGGTGATCTCTGCAAATAGTAAACCCGACACAGCAGCCTCTGTGAACTGTCCAGGGTGACCTTCCTGCTCATTAACCCAGGGTTCACTTCCACAGCAAGATACTGTGCCTCCATGAGTACACATGATATATCTCAGTGTGCAATGACAACTTTCACCTAGCCCACTATGCAACACTGGACTTCTCTGCATAAAGACATGGGGATTGTGCAGCCTTGTGACTCCAATGTGTTCATGGCCATGCACACGTACTGTGTAGGAACACTAACAGGTGGATCTTGAGCCCAACCCTGTCATATGGCAGTAGAAGCAATCACAAGGTGGAGGGAAGAGAATTTGTCTTCTACTGTTGCATCCACCACCACAATACCACAGTGAATGCCTCCAACTAAAGGGAGACCCAGATCCTGTTTGTCCTAATCACCCTCTGCTTCCTTTACTCCTAAAGAAACCCACACTGATACCCATCATCTTTACTCACAGGGTACGCTTCAAAAAACAGTTCTCATTTGGGACATTATTTGAAAGCATCTGGAAACATGTTTGTTTGTAGAATTATGGATACAACCGGCTCCTAGGTCAAAGCACAGGATGTTGTTACACATACAACAGGACACATGGACAGCCACCTAAAGGGAGGAATTAGCCAGAGTCTTGACACCACTGTTTCTTTTAGACCCAACTGATTTTTGCAGCCCTAGGAGAGCTTAGCCAACTCCCAAAGTATTTACTAGTAAACATGGCAGCAGTACCTGAACCCATCTTTATGAGCGCTGGTGAGAGTCCTTAAAAATAATGGCCAGGTAAAGCTCACCTCTTTCTTTTTAATTCGTTTCTTGTGACTAACACCTTCACACTTTTCCGCTAACTCTCCATGATCTATCATTTTAACCTTGTTCTTTCTACCAATTCTACTCTTCACATTTCCATGCCACTGAAACTAAACCAAAATCATCCCTCCCCAATTACATTTTACTCGATTCTCTTCACTACCTCTAACCTACCCTCCAGATTTAACTCCAGGATCTCCAGACTCCATTGACCCCCAGTTACTGGATAGAGGGTATGCCTGTTCAACCCAAGTGAATCAAAGTGGTTCATAGAGAAATCCAGCCAGTTCAAAAAGTGTATAAGAACAAAAATTGCTCATAGGATTGTAACAGTAAATAATTAACTTCTGTATACATGTCGCAGGATTGGTTGTTATGTTGAAAATGTATTCTTTAGGAACAGCGAATCTAATTCTATATACAGTTATACAAGGTATCTGTATATAATTGTGAACTTCTAAGGTTTACATGACATTGCTTGGTAAGGTCTACTTTCTGTCTTAAATGGTGCTCAAAGGTGCTTGTAGATTGGCATTCCCGTTCCGAAAGGGCAGAAGAAACTCAAGATGGCAAACAATGGAGTCCAATTTCCCACTCAAAACAAGCAGGAAGCAGAGCAGTCAATGAAAGACATAGAATCTATCCATCCATAGACATCAATCAATCCATAAAGTAATAGACGATTTCATGGCCTCAACATAGAGAAAGATAGATGAACTTGAAGAGGCAAATGAAAAGATATTTACCCAGCTAAAAGATTGGAGAGAGAGCACTCAAAACCAAATTAATGAAGAAAAGAATTCCATGCAGGACGTAAGAGATACTTATAGCAAGGACATGGAAATCATCAGGAAAGACCAGTCAGAAGGAAAAGAGATATGAAATCAAGTAGCTAGTCTACACTCCCAACTAGAAGAAGCAGAGGATCGAATCTCAGGAGCTGTAGATTTCCTAGACTCTATGAAGAAATGTCAAAAAAACAATACCAAATCAAACCAATCGACAAAACAGATTACTCCAGGAGTCCCAAGACCCAATCAGGAAGCTCAATTTAAGACTAATAGGTATTGAGGAAAACCTGGAGAAAAAATTAGGGGAATGGGCAAACTATTTAACAGAATATAGCCGAGAACTTCCCAAATATCCCGGAGGATAGGCTGATACAGATACAAGAAACTTTTACAACCCCAAACCGACCAGACCAGAGGAGGACATCCCACCGACACATTGTCAATAAAACAGGATAATAGAGTCCAAGGAAAGAATCTTTAAAACTGCTATGGGGAAGAAAATAATCATATATAAAGGAAAACCAATCAGAATTACCCCAGACTTCTCAGCAGAAACCTTGAAAGCAAGGAGAGGCTGCATGAAGTATACCAAACCCTAAATAAGAAAAACTATCAACCAAGAATACTGTACACAGCTAAACTCTCATTCATAGCCGCAGGCTCATTAGTTGAATCAAAAATCAATATCAATCTTTCTGTTGCCTCCAAGACACAAATCTATCCAGCAAAAGCAAACATCTAAAATTGAAAGGATGGAATAAAATCTACCAATAAATGCCCCCCAAAAGAAGGCTAGAGTTGCAATTCTAGGATCAGATAAAATTGACGACAAATTAAAAATGGTAAGAAGAGACAAAGAAGGTTACTACATACTAATAAAGGGTTCACTCCTACAGGAGTATTTAACCATCCTAAATATGCACACATCAAATACAGGAGCACCCAACTTCATCAAACAAACACTACTAACTCCAAAAACACGCATAGACCCAAATACATTGATAATTGGAGACTTTAATAATCCACGGTCACCTCTGGACAGATCAACATGCCAAAAACGGAACAAAGAAACCACAAAACTAAACAAGTGCATAGACCAAATAGACATAACCAACAACTACAGAATAATTCATCAAGCAATACCAGAATAGACATTCTTTTTGGCAGCACATGGAACATTTTCCAAAATAGATCACATCTTAGGGCACAAAGAAAATCTGCACAAATTGCGAAGTATCAAAATCTTTCCCTGCATTCTCTCAGACCACAAAGGAATAAACTTAGAGCTGAACTCAAATAGCCACCACACAAAATCCTACAAACCATGAAGACTAAGCAACATACTGCTGAACCATCTGTGGGTCATTAAAGAAATTAGAACAGAAATTCAAATGTTTACGGAATTCAACAAAGATGAGTACACAAAGTAGCAGCTCCTTTGGTACACAGAAAAGCCTGTACTCAGACGAAAATTCATATCTCTGAGTGCATACTACACCAACAATGTGGATAAACAGCAAGTCAACAACTTAAGGAAGCACCTTAATCTTCTCAAAAGAGAACAACAAGCCAAACCCAAAGTCAATAGATGGAAGGAAATAATTAAAACCAAATCAGAGTTAAATAAACTAGAGACAAAAAAAATTGAAACAATCAACAAAACAAAAAGTTGCTTCGTTGAAAAAAATTAACATGATAGACAAACCCCTAGCAAACCTGACCAAAAAGCAAAGGCAGAACACCCAAATAAACAAGATCAGAGATGAAACAGGTAACATCACCACAGAAACATCCAAAATTCAGAACACAATAAGGGACTATTTTGCAAACCTTTACGCCAACAAATTCAAGAACCTGGAAGAAATGGATGGTTTTCTAGAAAAAATTGATATCCCCAAACTCAATCATGAATATTTAAAGCTTCTAAACAGACTCATATCCAGCATTGAAATAGAAACAGCAATAAGTGGTCTCCCATCCGAAAAAAGTCTAGGTACAGATGGATTCACAGCAGAATTCTACAAGGCCTTCAAAACAAAACTCACACCAATATTTCTCAAACTCTTCCATGAAATTGAAAGAGAAAGTTCATTACCAAACACATTCTATGACGCCAGCATAACCCTCATCCCGAAACCAGGCAGGGACTCATCACGGAAAGAGAACTATAGACCGATTTCCCTGATGAACATAGACACAAAAATTCTCAACCAAATTCTGGCCAATCGAATTCAACAGTCATCAAAAAAATCATACACCATGACCAAACTGGATTCATCCCAGGGATGTAAAGTTGGTTTAATATATGCAAGTCAATTATTGTAATCCACCACATCAACCAGAGCAAGGCAAAGAACCACATGGTTATATCTCTGGATGCGGAAAAGGCGTTCGATAAAATCCAGCACCCATTTATGATAATAGCCCTGGAAAAACTGGGATTCCTGGGAACATTCCTGAATAAAATAAAGGAAGTTTAGGACAAACCAACTGCAAGCATATTTCTAAACGGTGAAAAGCTAAAGCCATTCACTTTGAAATCAGGAGCAAGACAGGTATGTCTGCTCTCTCCCCGTCTTCTTCAACAGAATACTAGAATTCCTAGCCAGAGCAATTAGGCAAGAAGGAACATAAAGGGGATCCAAATAGGAAAAGATGAAGTGAAACTTTTTCTTTTTGAAGATTACATGATCCTATACCTAAAGAACCCCATAGACTCTACTCCCTAGCTACTAGAGCTGATCCAACACTTTGGCAAAGTGGCAGGATATAAAATAAACACTCAAAAATCAACAGCCTTTTATATGCTAATGACCCGAAGACCGGCACTGAAATCAGGAAAGCAACTCCCTTTGCAATATCCTCAAAAAACTTAAAATACCAAGAAATAACCTTAATCAAAGAAGTGAAAGACCTCTATGATGAGAATTTAAAAGCATGAAAAACAAAATTAAGGCAGAACTAAGGAAATGGAAAAAACTCCCATGCTCCATGATTGGGAGAAATAATATAGTCAAAATGGCAATATTGCCAAAGGCTATTTACAAATTCAATGCAATACCCAATAATACCCCAACACCATTTTTTAATGAAAGAGAGGAAGCAATCCAGAAATTCATATGGAACAATAAAAGACCCAGAATAGCAAAAACAATCCTAAGCAGAAAGAACAGTGCTGGAGGAATTACAATACCCAACTGCAAGCTCTCTTATAAAGCCATAGTAATAAAAACAGCTTGGTGTTGGCACTGGAACAGGCCTGAAGACCAATGGAACTGAATTGAAGATCCAGAAATGAACCCACAGATCTATATCTACTTTATCTTTGATAAAGGAGCTAAAAAATAGTCTGGAAGAAAGATAACCTCTTTAACAAATGGCGCTGGCAAAACTGGTTCAACACATGCAACAAACGAATACTAGATCCTTATATATCACCCTATACCAAAATCAGTTCCAAATGGATCAGACTAGCAATCTTGTATGCAATAAAAACATTGAACAAAGGCAAAGTCAGATTTAAACATCAAATGACCCCATTTTCTACAAACACATTGACATGATTTCTCTTTAGTCTTTTTCAACAATGATATTTTCTTCATATGTGTTTATTACAATAAATTCTTCCTGAAGCAATAAATGCTTACTCTTGCATGGGATTTTTGGTTTTGTTGGTCCTGGGACTTGAACTCTGGGCACTGTCCCAAGCAACTTTTGCTCAAGGCTGACATTCTACCACATGAGCCACAGTGCCATTTCCAGATTTTTCTGAGTACTTCATTGGAGATAAGAATCTCATTGACTTTCCTGCCCCAACTGTCTTGAAACTGCAATCCTCAGATCTCAGGCTCCTGAACAGCTAGGATTATAGGCTTTGAGTCCCGGGACCTACCTTTGCCTGCATTTCTTTGCTGTGTTGTATACATTAAAGAACAGGAAATATTTGTGTTTCTTACTGTCAGCAGAACTATGTTGAAAACTTAGAAATAACTTGAGAGTACCAACATTAGGATTCATCGCCATGATGTGGCAAAGGCATGGGAGGTTTAGAAATCTTCACATGTGATAGACAGGCTCTTCTGAAGAGACAATGCCCATATTAAACTTATGGCTTCTACTGTGTAACCTCCAACATCCTAAAAATATCCCAGAGACTTTGTTGTTCTTGCCACTAAAGTTGGTAAGATATGGTGAACAAAGGATGTTGTCCTAATGATCTAGGACTAGATTTCATAAGTACATAGATGCCCCCATACCAGCCAAGGCAACACAGCCAGACCCTGCCTTCCAGTATAATTTCTACTCATTAAAAATAAAGTCTAAAATACAAGTCAAATTAAATCCCCTAGCGACCTTAAAGGTAAGTCAGAGCTAACAAACAAACAAAAAACCTTTTTCAATTCAGAACAGTAAATGTTCTTTATTCAAGTGGATTTGTAAAGATCTAGGCATCTGAAGACCACCACAAAAGGAAGGAAACTAGAGAAAACCTCACAAAAAAATTGTTCACGGTGTTCTTCACCAAACTAAATAAAATCCCATTGTAAGTTTCAGCATAAGAAAATGTTTTAATTCTTCGCTCTTTTACTTGAATCACCATAGCTTCCTGTATCTGCCTTATCGATAGCATGGGATGAGCCAGCCTGAGAGAGCTGGAGTCCTGTTTTCACTTTTCATCTGCGGTTTGGATCTAGCCCATTGGGTCTTTCCTTATTTGTGACACACATTCGTCAAGATAACTTCATTAGTAATGGAAAAACTGTACATGGTACAAGAAATTATTTCTGGGAAAAATGTAAACCTTTCAAATGGTGAATTTAATTTACCATAAAATCTGGACTGCAATTAAATCAGCACATTGATTAAAAATTCACTTTGGGAAATTTATTTTCAGAAAAAAGTGTGGCTATCTGTAACAATTTACAAAGAGAACACACAACAATGCATGATTTTTTTTCACCACAGGAAATAGCATAAACAACAGGAGATTTGGGTGACTAAAGAATGTCTGCAATAATTTGAGCATTTTCCTTTTTCCTTTGATTTCTCTGCAGAGAAAATACTTCATTATAGAAAATAACACTGTTAGAGAAAGAATGTATGCGCACATTCTTGTGATTCGTGTGTGTGTATGTGTGGGGGGTGGATAATGCTGTAAAATATGGCTGTTGAAGTTGGAAAGCTATGTCTAGTATTCAAGAAGGCAAAGCAAACAGAACAAGCCACTGGCATGCATAGACATAGACCACCTCTCCATAACACACAAGATACCAGTTCTGGAATTTCTTCTTGTTAAGCAGTTTCGTTCAAGAATTAAGAGAAATACTTTTTATATGCTTTTCGATTAACCTATAAAATCTATTTCTCAAAAACGAACTAAATATGCTAGGCACCATTGGCTCATGCTTACACCAGCTACTCAGGAGGCTGAGAACTGAGGGTTGCTGTTTAAAGCCAGCACTAGCCTTAAAGACTGTGAGCCTGCTATCACCAAGTAACCAGCCAAAAATAAAAAGCCTGGAAGTAGAGCTGTGGCTCATGTGGTAGAGCACTAGCCTTGATTTAAAAAAGAAAAAATCAGACCACTCCCAGGCCCTGAATTCAAGCACCCAACAGGCACAACATACTCTAAAATGAAACATGTAAAGATACACGCAAACCTAATTCAATAATTAATGAAACAGAAAAAGACTAGGTGTTCATCATGATACCCTAGTATGAATGAGCAAAGTAGAGTAAATGCTAAACACGGCGTGCTTTCCCTGCTCAGGCAAGGCCAGCCCAAGTTTTACTAAGCCTCAACAATGAATGAGGCCCCACAGGACTTCTGCCCTTACAAGGAGACCATTTTGCACCAGGGTGGGACCTTCCTGGAAATGACCACTTTGCCCTGAACCCATGTCTATCCTCAGCCAAACCCTTGGGAGGCAAGTCCCTCTCCTGGAACTTTCTGGAGAATGGAGCAAAGATCTCTTTCCTGGCAACTCGGGGATTTGAGGACATTTGGATACTTCTCCACCCTGAAGCTTCTTTGCAGTTATCCTACTCATATTTATACCATATGGCACCAATGAGATGCTCAACTAAGCATTCTTTGCACACAATTTTACTAACTCACTCAGTTCTTCAATATTTATTAAGACTATCATGGGCTGGGCACTGGAAAACCTGTAGCATACAATTCTTTCAGTAAAACTTTGACTCTGAGGACCATAATAACATAACTCTTAACTAGCATCATTCTATGGCAGTGATTTTTAGACTACATTCCTTAGATGCTGTTTTAGTTCTAGAGAGCTTCCATGCAGTATTGCTAATCATCAAGAGGTGCTTCTCTTTCTATTTTTGATGGAGAAGGTAACTGAGGCTGGAAGCACTTAAAGACCTTCCAAGCTTAAACTACTCATTAACAGGGGAGCCAGACTTTCCAACAATTCTGATCCTCCAACTGAGTCCTTTCAATGGGGGACACCAATGACACCTCAGTGGGGGGAAAAATAACCAGCATACTTTTTTACACACTTTATGATTATGGCACTATTTATGTTACCGTTGTCTACTCCAAACTATTTAAATGCAAAAATCTTTAAGAACAGGGATAAGCAGTGCTGACATGTAAAAATTTAATGAAGGTCAATGAAAATAATACTGGCTGCTAGAAAAAAATTGGAAGAGAAAATGCTGAGTGT
>NW_025961552.1:0-42544 GCF_023159225.1 Perognathus longimembris pacificus | reverse complement strand
GAGTACGATGTAGAAGGTGACACTAACACATTTTATTTGGGATGACCACCCTGTAACTACAACTCAAAACCCCAGAGGTGAAAGTCAACACAGAAGTTTCTTCCAAACAGAGGACAACGTCAATATCAAGACATTAAAAAAAAGAGAGAGAAAGAGAGAGAGAGAGATCCAGTAAAATTCATGGGGGCTGTTCTTGCCAGCCCAAGGAAGAAAGGATTCTGAGGGGAAGAGACCAGCGAAAAAGAAGACAATCAAGAAAAATGTCATAAAAGAGAATGTAAGTTTGAGCAAGGAAGAACACTCAGAGAGACAAATGCTAGAGAGAGAGGAAACACCTGAGAAAGCACTTACTGTTTTCCTGTCAAAATCATCTTCCCCTTTCACACATCCTACAGAATTGTTAAAACGATGACTGGTCTAGTCCTTGGCTAAGGTAGTTTGAAGTTTTTTAACCTATACCAACCTTGGTCTATTGATGACATGGGTCATGAATATCTGGGTCCTACGTGAAGGTTAAAATCTCATTGCTACCCAGGCTGTAAGCATGTAATCTATAATGGCACTGGACTCGGCTCTCCACTCCACTTCCCTCCATGGATACAGCACTTCAGAACTATTTGACACAAATTACATATCTTCAGAACTGGCTTGAAACTAAGCTTCCATCCATCTCTACCCGTTTAATACAATCAAGCCAAGCCACTGCACGAATTGCCTCCCAGCAGCCCTCCTCTCCTCTCATTCCCTGCACGGGATCATCTGTTGGTCAGACATCAATCCTACTCTCTGGTGAACAGCTGACTCTGTTAGGGGTCGGTAGAAGGACCACCCAGCAGCTGCACCATGTTTTAGAGACAAAGCATGGTGGCCAATGTTTATGAGAATTGGAATACGGGGAAGCAAAGCAGTTAAAGCCCTTGGTAAGTGAAGAAACATTGTGCAAGTTAGCTCTTGGGAAAATGTTCTCCAGTGACTTCTCTGACATCATTCACAAGGCAGACAAGCAGGCAGTAACAGTCAACTTGCAGATTATGCACTTAATCCTCATACATTTATTTTTATTTTTTTATTTTTTTTTGGCCAGTCCTGGGCCTTGGACTCAGGGCCTGAGCACTGTCCCTGGCTTCTTCCCGCTCAAGTCTAGCACTCTGCCACTTGAGCCACAGCACCGCTTCTGGCCGTTTTCTGCATATGTGGTGCTGGGGAATCGAACCTAGGGCCTTGTGTATCCGAGGCAGGCACTCATGCCACTAGGCTATAGCCCCAGCCCCCCTCATGCATTTATTGACACTCTACTTGGTGCGAGACATTGTGTAAAGACTAGATCATTTACCCACTTTAATTCAGAGGCATGACTGAAACCCTCAAAGACTCTCTTGTTCAAATCTAGTTTGGCTTTAAGATCAGAGATCAAATGCCAGCACCTCCAGACAGATATCCATGAACCTTTCTCAGGCAACAGTAACAACTCTTTTCTCCCAAGTCTCATAGAATGCTGTTCATGGACTTCTTTTATGAAACACAATGATCCTCATACATTGTAATTCTTTACATGTGCTCTCTCCTAATAAACTTTCTCTCTATATATGCACATATACATATGTGTCTATATATATGTGTGTATACATAGCGTATATATATGTATATATACATACGTATATATGCATATATATAACTGAAATCCAAGATTCATGTCGTGATAATACCCCATTATCTTCCCACATCCCAAAGCATAATGCATCTCCTTTGATAATGAGTGCGTTCATGAGCTAGACTTTGTCCACCAAAGGCTCGATACATATTAGAAGTTTGATTATATAAAGGCAATAATCTTATTCTCTGCAATTAAAAGTCAATCTTAACATCTAAAAATAGGGAAAATAAAACTGTAAATAAGTGCAACATAGCAAATTATCCTAATTCCAATGTTAACACTTTATGTGGTACAATTTGATAAAGATGAGATTCAACTTCACCTTTCATCTTTCTATCTAATAGAGTTTTCTAAAAAGAAACAAATACATTAAATTACAAAATTTATAACTTAAGTGTTTCAAGTGAACTGTTTTGAAATACTTTAGTATATGAATTATTCTTAAATCTTACGGGTTCATTAAAATGGCTCCAATGAGTATCCGATTCTCATCTATCAACAAAGTTATTTGTGAGCAAGGAAACTGGGTTACTGTGTGTTTTTGATAGTTTGGAATAGCTAAAATTCACATACCTTTCTAATTTACCATCATTTGGTTCAAATGGTCTAATTACCAAAAGAAAATCTTGATTCTTTTTGAGAAAATACTGAGGCTACATGGGCTAAATAAATAGGAAAAAGGACCCTAAGCCTTTTTGATTTCAGGAGATGAGTATCTAGTAAGAAGAGTAATGGGTTAGTGTTTAGAATTCTAGGTCCATGCTTAGATGAATGAGCTCTTTGTTATCAGTAAGTAGTTGGCTTTGTAATTTTTTTTTTTGGTGCCAGTTTTGGGACTTGAACCCAGGATTCTGGGTGCTGCCCCTGAGCTTTTATGCTCAAGGCTACTATTCTACCATTTGAGCCAGAGCTCAGCTTCTGGCTTCTTAGTGGTTAATTGCAGATAAGGGTCTCACAGACTTTCCTGCCCACACTGACTTTGATCCACAATACTCAGATCTTAGCCTCCAGAGCAGCTAAGAATATGGGCACCTAGGTGTCTAGTACCCGGTTACTGGTTCTCTTGCCTTTAAACTAGATATGAGAACTTTAAAAGCTTGAAAATTGAAATTAAGTCAGAAGTAAGGAAATGGAAAAACCTCCCATGCTCCTGGATTGGGAGGATTAATATAATCAAAATGGCAATATTGCCAAAGGCTATCTACAAATTCAATGCAATACCCATTAATATCCCACCACCATTTTTTAATGAAATAGAGGAAGCAATCCAGAAATTCAAATGGAACAATAAAAGACCTAGAATAGCAAAAACAATCCTAGGCAGAAAGAACAGTGCTGGAGGAATAACAATACCCAACTTCAAGCTGTATTTTAAAGCTATAGTAATAAAAACTGCTTGGTATGGGCACCAGAACAGGCCTGAAGACCAATGGAACAGAATTGAAGACCAGAAATGAACCCACAGAACTATGCCTACTTAATCTTTGATAAAGGAGCTAAAACAATAGTATGGAAGAAAGATATCCTCTTTAACAAGTGGTGCTGGCAAAACTGGCTCAACACATGCAACAAACTGAAACTAGATCCTTATATGTCACCCGGCACCCAAATCAATTCCAAATGGATTAAAGACTTCGAAATCATAACAGACACCCTGAAAACACTAAAGGAAGGAGGAGAAATACTTGGGCTCCTTGGCACAGGACGGAACTTCCTTAACAAAGACCCAGAAACGCTACAAATCAAAGAAAGGTTGGACAAATGGGACTGCATCAAACTGCAGAGCTTCTGCACGGCAAGTGACATAGCTCGCAAGATAAACAGAAAGCCCACAGACTGGGAGAAGATCTTTACTGGACATTCAACAGACAAAGGCCTCATATCTAAAATATATGCAGAACTAAAAAATTACCTTCTTTCAAAACAAAACCGCAAAGAACCAATAGCCCCCTCATCAAGTGGGCTAAAGACTTACAAAGAGACTTCTCTGATGAGGAAATGAGAATGGCCAAGAGACATATGAAAAATGCCCTACATCACTGGCCATGAAAGGAATGCATATCAAAACAACACTGAGATTCCATCTCACCCAGTAAGAATGTCCTATATAAAGAAAACTAACAATAACAATTGCTGGAGGGGATGTGGCCAAAAGGGAACCCTAATCCATTGTTGGTGGGAATGTAAACTGGTTCAGACACTCTGGCAAGCAGTATGGAGATTCCTCAGAAGGCTAAATATAAAACTCCCCTATGACCCAGCAGCCCACTTTTGGGTATCTATCCAAAAGACCACAAACAAAATCACAGTAATGCCACCAGCACAATAATGTTCATCGCAGCACAATTTGTCATAGCATGAATCTGGAGCCAAGCCAGATGCCCCTCAGTAGACGAATGAATCAGGAAAATATGTTACATATATACCATGGAATTTTATATTTCTATCTGAAAGAATGACATTGTCCCATTTGTAAGGAAATGGAAGGTCTTGGAAAAAATTATACTAAGTGAAGTGAGCCAGACCCAAAGAAACATGGACTCTATGGTCTCCCTTATTGGGAATAATTAGTACAGGTTTAGTCCTGTCATAGCAGAGCATCACAAGGCTCAATAGCTATACCCTTATGAACACATAGATGATGCTAAGTGAAATGAACTCCATGTTATGGAAACAATTGTTATATCACAGTTGTAACTACTTTCAGTATCCCATATGTATCTGTAGATTCTATTATTGATGATGTTCTTGTATCACCTTCCTGTGATTGTACCTACACTATCTCTGTAATCTTATCTGAGTATATTGGAAACCGTGTATACTGGTATTGGAACTAGGAAATTGAAAGGGAATACCAAAATTGAAAGACACAGGGTAAAAAAAGACAAACAAATACAAAAGTAATACTTGCAAAATGTTTGGTGTAAGTGAACTGAACACCTCAGGGGGCGAAAGGGAAAGGGGGAGGAGGGAGGGGGGAATGAGGGACGAGGTAACAAACAGTACAACAAATGTATCCAATGCCTAATGTATGAAACTGTAACCTCTCTGTACATCAGTTTGATAATAAAAATTGAAAAAAAATAAATAAAATTAGATATCTCTCAAAAGGTTTTTAATGAGATGCCATCAGTATGACACAGTCAGAATAAGGTTGAATTACGTATCTCAGTACCTGTGGCCAACTTAATTGACACATAAACCAATTAACTACCACAAATCTGCTCATATTTATCAATATACATCATCTTACATTATACCCAATCTCTCAATACTGACAGTAACAAGCATCCTTGTATCATAATTCATACATATATAACCAGACAAACTAGCCTTTCTCCAGAAGGAACACACCAGTACATGGGCAATGTTTATACTTCACAAGATCCAATCATTTAAGTGCAATAATAGGATGTACCAGGCAAGGCACTGGTGGCTCCCACTTGTAATCCTAACTATTCAGGAGGCTGAGATCTGAAGATCAAAGTTTAAAGTCAGCCCAGGAAGAAAAATCCATTGAGATGCTCATCTCCAATTAATCACTGGAAATCCACAAGTGGAGCTCAAAGTGGTAGAGTGCTAGTCTTAAGGAGAAAAGCTCAGGGGCAGGCTCTCAGGCTGAGTTCAAGCCCCATGACCAACAGAATAAAAAAAAAAAAGCAAGTGATGTCAAATTAACAACACTTAACACTACGATACCTCTTAGGTTACATAACAAGCAACTTAAGGAGAACACTGGCTTAGTATATTTACATATGTGCACAGAAAACTCCTAAATGCACAAATACAATCATAAGTAAATAAAGAAGACATAGTCCTGACAATTATTTTACAGTTGCCCATGTGGTCACCTGTGGTTACTTATAATTACTTTCTCTCTCTACTTATTCTGTTTTCCCTTTGTCTCACCAAGCTACTTATGGTTTTATACTGGGCCAGGTAATACAAACCTTCATTCTTAAAGGGTCTGTACAACTGATAGTCCATTAGATATGGTAACTGTAATAGTTTTCCATCGGGGTGGGAATGTGACTTAGTGGTAGAGTGCTTGCCTAGCATGCATGAAACCCTGGGTTCGATTCCTCAGCACCACATATATAGAAAAAGCCAGAAGTGTCTCTGTGGCTCAAGTGGCAGAGTGCTAGCCTTGAGCAAAAAGAAGCCAGGGACAGTGCTCAGGCCCTGAGTCCAAGCCCTAGGACGGGCAAAAAAAAAAAAATAATTTTCCATCGACCCTAATCACAGAACACGTTAATACCAAAAGGCACCTTCGGGGATCTTCTAGGACCCAGACACTAGGAAGTAGTTTTCCGATACCCCCTGATTGCACACAGATCCATCACCCCAGCCAGCACAGTAGCTTCCTTCTTTGCTTGTCCATTCAGAGGCATGAGAAAGCCACAGCGTCCAGGGAGCAGAATTCACTTCCAGTTCAATGGAACCATTGTGTCTCCCGATTGAAACATTCCTTCCTTTAGGACAAAGGCCTCTAGGTCAGCACAAAGTAAGATCATAGGAACAGGAAACAAAAATTTTGTTAATGGGTCACTAAGAGTAATCGTGGGTGGTGTCACTACCATGTTCACCATATGATTCTTCAATCCATTGATTCTAATTTCAGAGAAAAATCCCACCTATTCAATTCACAGTATCACAGTCTCCTGGGGAAGCTTGGTAGGCTTGATGGAGTTATGGCATCATGACAAAGTCTTCCACCACACTGTCCTGCCAGCAGCTGCGCAGGATGTCATAGCAAACCAGTGAATTCTACCACCATGAGCATTATGTCTATCCTTTGCTGGAAGTGAGTCCCTTGACCAGAAGCAATGCTATTTGAATACCATGATGGCAGATCAAACATTCTATAAGTCCATGGATGGTAATTTATCACAATCATTGCATGCAAGGAAGGGTGTATATATAGGAAATGAGAATTCCAGTAAGAACAAATACTGCTCTATGACAAAAGTGATCCGAAGAAATATATCCACCATCATTAGCTTCAATCACTCTGGAAAACAGTACCCTATCAGCCACCACTACTCATCTCTTTGGTCAGCTGACTGGGCAATCAGCAATGGCCATAGCTGGGTCAGCATGGCGAGTCAGTCATGCTTTCGAAGCCAAGCATATTCCCCACCCAGTGGTTCATGGCCATTTTGCACATGGCTCCATTGTGTAAGAACAGGAGTGGCATGGGAAAAAGGATGATTTCTAGCCACAAAAAGGAGCAATCTTTTCACTTAATTACAAACATCATCCTCCACTCAGGTTATCTTTTGGTATTGTGCCCACTCAGCAAGTTCTACCACCTACCTCATCCCCAATTTCCTTGTGACCAATTTTCCAGTCATGCCTCTTCTAAGTCCCTAACCAGCTAGCCAAACAATTCACACAAGAGCTCATACATCCATAAAGTCACTCAACTGGCCCCTTCTCCCTGTAAGCCAACCAACAGAGACACTGCTCAATGTTCTGCCCACCTAGAGAATTTCCCTTTACCAGCGTCCTTTCAAGGTCATCCTAGTACAGAGTCAAAGTGCTACAACTATCTACTCTTACATGGTGCCTGAATATCACACAGAAGGTTCTGTAAAGCAGGCCCCAGTTTCTTCTTCTGTCAGCTGATCACAGGAAACTTACTCTAAAGCACAGGTATGGAATGAGAAGAATAAGAGTGCGACAGGACTTCAGACCATAGGCATTTGGGCTATTTCTTATAACTTACTTGTTCCTCTCTTTACTACTGGGAAGCATGTATATTCTCATCTGAATATTTGAGAGGTATTGAATTTTTGAAATCTATTTTGAGATTCTATCGTTTTAGATTTTCAGAGGAATAGGAGTAGAAAGAATCATCAAGAATAAAGATTAACAGAGTTGTAATCTCACATCCTATTATTATTTTTCCAATTTCACCAAAACCTCAATTTTTCAGACTAGTGTTCAATTGAAATCCTCTTAATGCTCATGAGGCTTTTGTGGCAACATGGCAAAACGTCTAAGAATTACAAAGACCTAAGTTTGATATTTGCCAATACCATTGCTGAAGTCTTGGCAATTAAATCTCTAGGCCTCCTGTAAATTTGGGTCTTACGCATAAACTCTTAATCTACCTTCTGAGAGTACAGGGTAGATGTTGAGTGTTCTCACCACAAAAATGATGATAATCTGCGATATATATGTTAGCTAGATTTAACCACTCTATGTGTAAAATACGTTGTACTTGATAAGTATGTATCATTTTACCTGTAGATTTTTATAAATATGTTGATTAAAAATGGAGGGAATACTACCTATGAGATACTGAATGGGCTCTAAGAAAATGAGTTCAATCAGGGAAAAGCCTTTTACAGGTAATGTTATATTTGAACAAGAGCTTAGGATTTTTGTTTTTTTTTTCTTTAGAAATTTTATTTAAATATACGGAAAATAGTTATGGATGGCAAAAGGTGCTATTTATCCTGTATTTTTTATTTTTGTAATTTTGTATTCTTTTATTATTTAAAAGGTGATGTACAGAGAGATTACAAGAACATGTCAGGTAATGAGTACATTTCTTTTTAGACAATGTCACCCCTTCCGCAAGCTCTCTCCCTGTGTTTTCTTCCATTCCCCCCACACAAGTTATATAGTTAATTTTCAACATAGTGTCTAGTGAGTATGTCTCTGTTTCTTTCATGGTTTTGAGCATCACAGTTATTGATAGCATGTCTGAACCTGCTTCCTGGCTCTCCCATTGCACTCCTTGATCCCAATCATTCTACAACACCACAGTAATCAAGGGGATCTTTCTAAAACATGGCACATCACTTTTCTAGCTAAAACTTTCCAATGTGTTCTTAGAATATTTGAAATTAAGTCTAAACTTTCTATTATGGTTAATAAAACTACACACAACTTCTTTTATGACTCTATATCAGTTTTCTTTTAGGCTAGATAAAGTGTGAAGTACCCTGCACACACACACATACACACACACACACACACACACACACACACACAACTCCTTTAGTTCTTACAAGAAAGTTTGAGAAGGTTGGCTGAAAGAGAGAAAAAAGCTGAGGAATTAAGATTAACAAACCTTCCCTAGAGCACCTAATTAGTAAGGCTTGCAACTGCTTCACACCCAGTTTTCAACAATATCTAGCACTTACTACATATCTTCTGCTAGACACTGAATGAATGTCTTTATATAAAGGTAACCACTTAATAGGACATATGCCACATGATGATATTATTATTCTCAAATGGAGAAAAAAGCTTGGACTCAAAGAAGTTAAGTAACTGGATTAAGTCACAGAAGTAGGAAATGGCAAGGCTGGAGTTTAAATAAACCCAGGACAGTCCCACTTCATACTGCTAACCCTAAGCATTTCCTCCTCCACATCCTCCTGCTCTTCCTCTTCCTATTATGCCAGTCCTGGAGCTCAAGCTCATAGCCTGGGAACTGTCCCTGGGCTTATTTTGAAGAGCTTAGGTTTTTTAATACATTTTTAGCAAGTTTACTTAGGCTCATCTACCTCCCATTGCAAAATGAAAAAGTTCATATTATTCTGTATGAGTCAGTACTTTGCTGAGATAAATTTTTTCAATACCATCTGTTTCATCAAATAAAATTCCTACTCTACATGAAAGATCAGCTATTGTATCATTCATAACATCTGTACAAATACAATTTCGAGATATGTAAGGGGATTGGAAATTTTTATCTTTCATATATTATGTTCCTACAGCTTGTTTTATGCTGTATTTTGGAGTCCAACTGGAAGATAAATCTTTGCCCCTCTGTCTGAAGTTGTTTCACGTACAACCCGTTTATGATTATAACTCTGTTGTAGTTCCTATCTCTTATATTTTAGAGTTTTAACTCATTCCATGTTTGAAACCAAAAGACAATCGCTGTGCTATTTGTCTATGAAAGGTGATTGTGCACAGTTTAACATTTGGCAAGCAAACGAGAACCATGACTATTCTGTTAACATAGGAGGAATCCCCATCAGGGAAGTGACTTCAACTGAAAGGAAATATTTGGATAGGAGGAAGAGGGAAGAAAAGAAAAAGAGCAAATAAAACTTGTCAAGGGACCACTGTGTTGGGAGCCTTTTCTCTAGACTCGGTGCATTGAAAAACTCCATTATGGAGGTATCATTCACATTCACACACGAGCAAAACAGTATCAAAGACGATTATTCCACACCACAGCTAATATGGTGAAGAGGGGAATGGATCCCAGCTGTCTCCTCCATGAAATTGTGCAGCTTTCAGACTGAAGCTAAGTGGACAGCATATCTACTCTGTAGCATAGTGGAGAGGGAAAGAAATGAGTCCAGATTGGATAGTGAAGAGTGCCAACTTCAGAAAAGAACCACTGAAGGAGGGTGGGGAGAGAGGAGAGATGAGGTGCAACAGTTATCACCAGCACAAAGGAGGAAAGATAATTTCAAAGGAAGGGTACTTGAGAATGGTCAGCATTAGGAAGTTCAATCAATAAAGAACAGGCTCTCCACCTGCTAATGCAATCACCATTAACCCAAAAAAGCATACAATTCATCATTAATGCCTTCTTCTCCCTCACCAATTAGTAGCAGGGTTCAAATGAATTCCTTGCCAGGCCTTCCTTTCCATCCTTTCTGCCCTCACTCTACTTCAAACGTTTACTCCCCAGCTGAGAAACTTGTAGCCTGGTCTTATGGTTTCTAGTTGGTGCCCTGGATTCACCCAGCTTCTATTCTTCAAAATAGTTTCATGTGACTCTTCTGTGCAGAGTTCAAAAGGGATTTCCCCCCACACCCCTGTCACAAATCCAGTATTTTTCCAGTCTTTACACTCTCTAGACACCTTTTTACTTTAAGCCGCTGTCCCATATGACACTAACTAACCCTATGAGCTTTATCTGCTTGACTTGATCAGTGGCTGTGAACTACTTGCTCTCTGACCTTTATTCTATCTGTACCTCAGTTTATCAGCTGCAAACATGGAAATAAATTTTTTTAAGAAAAAATAGTGCTTATCCCCTATAATTAGAGAATAAAAGATGCAAAACTCTTGAAATAGTGCCTGACTGCACTATTGAATAAGCACTCAATGAATTTTAGTTATAATTGTATTAACTTTATGATTTCATAATTAACTTTTCAGCTAAATGTCATACAAAACCCCCAACAACAACAAATAGGACCATGAACAGTGTATTGGTACCACGTACATTTAGCCTCCACGTTATGCTTTTAGCCACTTTGCCATGATCCCAACAAACTGCCCAAGTTCTGCCTCTAAAAGGCTCTCCATGTATTCTGACTATCTACTCTGAAGAGCCTGTCATACTTAAATGACTGATTCCCTAAATATAGTCATTCTAAATCCAATCACTACCCTTTCAGAAGCGTTGTCGCTGAACTCTTTCTGAGAGCAATGGCCTACCAATTTGGAATATTTTTACTTTTTGTGTAATGCTTATTAATTTACTGCTTGTAATTTTTTTGCCAGTCCTGGGGCTTGAACTCAGGGACCTGGACACTGTCACTGAGCTTCTTTTGCAGAAGGCTAGCATGCCAACACTTGAGCCACAGCATCACTTCTGCTTTTTCTGTTTATGTGGTACTGAAGAATCAAACCCAGGGCTTCGTGCATGCTAGGCAAGCACTATACCACTAAGCACATTCCCAGCCTGATTGCTTTGGTAAACTTTTAAACTACTATATTTTCCTATCACTTTTAAGTCTACAAATCACTTTGAAATCCATCTGCTCCTTAGGTTTCATTTCCCTGACTATGATTGCCTGCCCCAGGTGGCAGGAACTGAGATTTTGCTTGTCTATGTAACTCTGCCCTGCCAGGGCACTGCCAGGGAGCAGATTCCTAAACACAGGCGCATGAAGGGCATGGATTGTCCTATGCACACAGCTTCACCGTCACTGAAGAAAGAAACAAACTACTTTTCAAGTAAGAAAAAAAGTCAATTAAGGTTTTTAAGGATCTCACTTTTCCTCCAAGAAATAACTTTCCAACTTTCTAGCAAATCTCTTTTTAGTTCAAATACCTGATGCTGCAAACGGTCATCTCTGTCTTGATACATCTTAATGGCTAGCAAAGTGTGGGGAGGGGTAGTTGCCATAGTGACCAAGAGAAATGTCTGTAGACAGACAATTTCTGTCACTGAGACAGAAGAGTATTTCCTGTTCATCCATCTCTAGTTTGATTTAGTATAGTAAAGCTCCAAGGCAAAGTCGATTCATTTCAATTACAGAAGACATTGCTCTGGTTCTGACTCCGCAGGAATGGTACCAGTAATGTGTCACCAACACTTGACAATGGCTCAGTCTCAGCAATAGTTTGACAAAAGAAGAATCTCACCACTTGTTGACTGACACCAGAAGAGTCACATCAGTAATCAATAACAGTTCAGTCTCACTCATATTTTTGTGTGCCTTAGGACTGGAGTTAAGATTGCCACAGAAATGAAATCAACTATGAAAGATATTCATTTGTAATTCTAAGTGCTTACATTCACATAAACAATTATTTATCATGTACACAGGCCAGTAGTTACTACCTATTTCCATTATTCATCATTTTCTCTGGCACCTTTCACCACTTAATCCCATTTTTTCCAAAATTAAAATTTAAAGAGGCAACTTCAGTCTGGTTTGGACAATGACACCATTCACTGGGAGACACAGGAGAAGAAGATGGGTCGGGGAGTGAGGTTAAATTCATCCTGAGCCATTCTAGATTTATAATGCCCAGCTAGACTTGTGTGCTGTTGGCCAAATTCTTCTAAAAAGCTATCCCATTAAGCCCAGCACAAGGTCGACTAATGCCTTCTGGCTTCTGTGAGTCTGAGGTTCGTATCTCTGATATTAGATAATCCATTTCACTGGATGCTACAGAGACCATTCTTTTGCAGAGGAAAACGAGTATTTTCCAACTTCAAAATAGACTTGCTAAAAGGTAGATTTCTAATTTCTAGTTAGGCGATTTATAATGTCTTCTTGTAATAAGGCATATGTGAAGTAGGTTCAGATCCAGGTCTATGGATCATGCTCTTGTTCAAACACACTTGATATTTACAATGTCAACCATGTCACCAAGATGGGGGGAAAATCATGGTTTAGTATGCTGAGCAAAGTTGACTCACTGATCATCCCAGGATTTAATCAGAAAATGCTCAAGATTTCAAGGCAAATATGAGCTGTAGCTGCTCATCTCTCCTAGTTCTAATCTATTACCCTATTTGGTACCATTAGAGAACCGGAGCAGAGCATTCAACACAACCTAACATGTCAGACTAGACAACTTGTATGCAATAAAAAAGGCCAAAGGCAGATTTAAACATCAAATGACCCCATTTTCTTCAAACACATTGACACTGATTTCTCTTTAGTCTTTTTCAACAATGATATTGTCTTTATACGTGTTTATTACAATAAATTCATACCAAATCAATAAATTCTTACACTTGCATGAGATTTTTGTTTTTGTTTGTCCTGGGACTTGAACTCTGGGCACTGTCCCAAGCAACTTTTGCTCAAGGCTGGCATTCTACCACATGAGCCACAGTGCCATTTCCAGATTTTTCTGAGTAGTTTATTGGAGATAAGAGTCTCATAAGCTTTCTTGCCCAAGTAGCTTCAAACTGCAATCCTCAGATCTCACCCTCCTGAGAAGCTAGGGTTACAGGCATTGATTCCTGGGTCCTACCTTTGCCTACGTTTCTTTGCTGTGGTGTATACGTTAAAGAACAGGAAGTTCTAATGTTTCTTACTATCAGTGGAACTATGTTGAAAACTTAGAAATAACTTGAGAATACCAACATTAGGATTCATCGCCATGATGTGGCAAAGGCATGGGAGGTTTAGAAATCTTCACATGTGATAGACAGACTCTTCTGAAGAGACAATGCCCCTATTAAACTTATGGCTTCTAATGTGTAACCTCCAACATCCTAAAAATATCCCAAAGACTTTTATGTTCTTGGTACTAAAGTTTGTAAGATATGGTGAACAGAGGATGTTGTCTTAATGACCTAGGACTAGATTTCATAACTACATAGATGCCCTCATACTAATTAATATGATCATCTTAACTACCATCTGAAACAGTATTCATTGTTGAGGAGCAAAAAACCACAGGCTATTCTCAGCCACAGAACATGACCAAAAATTGTGGATACACATTTCTTTCTGTATAGCTGAATTGCATGTCATCGTCTGATGAAAACCAACCCAAAATTACAGTTATAATCTAGTTATAATAATGTCAAGCCAGACTCTGGACAACCTGCTTCTGGAAGTCCTCTCCAGGCTGGTATGGCCCGTGCCTTTGTCAGATTAACTGCATGGCCCACATCTGAGGTCATCCTAAATCTCATGATGGAGAAGAACAAACTCAAATACTCAACTACAACTAGTTTAATTGGCTGTGAACTTCCATAGGGTTTGGGATTATTGTGTTTGGGGGGATGAGAATTTTAGGGGATTAACAATATTTGAAAAACACAGTCATTTTTTCCAAATATAATATCAGAAAAAACTCCATTTGGGTTGGCCTAGCATGCTCAAGACCCTGGGTTTGATTCCCAGTGCTGCAAGAAAAGAATAAGAGGGCTGGGGATATGGCCTAGTGGCAAGAGTGCTTGCCTCGTGTACATGAGGCCCTGGGTTCGATTCCTCAGCACCACATATACAGAAAATGGCCAGAAGTGGCGCTGTGGCTCAAGTGGCAGAGTGCTAGCCTTGAGCAGGAAGAAGCCAGGGACAGTGCTCAGGCCCTGAGTTCATGGCCTAGGACTGGCCAAAAAAAAAAAAAAAAAGAAAAGAAAAAGAAGAAAGCTGGAGAGGGGAGAGAAGGTAACAGAAGAGGGGAAGGGGAAAGAGAGGGAGAGAAAGGGGAAGGGACAAGAGAAGGAGGGGAGAGGAATAGGAAAGGAAGGAAGGGAGAAGGGGATGGGAAGACAAAGGAGAGGTGAAGAGAAGGAGAGAGAAGAGGGGGAAGATGAAACACACTCCCAATTCTTTTGTCACTCAGTGACAAACACAATCAAATTCTCATCCCTATACCTGGGAAAATAAGGAAATGCAGTGAAGCTGGGTATTGGGGCACCGGGGCTCACATTTCAGACCCAGTGACTCCAGACTCTGAGACAGAAGAATTGATTGAGCACTTGCCATAATACCAGCCAAGGCAACACAGCCAGACCCTGCCTTCCAGTATAATTTCTACTCATTAAAAATGAAGTCTAAAATACAAGTCAAATTAAATCCTCTAGCGACCTTAAAGGTAAGTTGTAGCTAACAAACAAACAACCTATTTCAATTCAGAACAGTAAATGTTCTTTACTCATGTGGATTTGTAAAGATCTAGTAATCTGAAGACCACCACAAAATAAGGAAACTAGAGAAAAGCTCAAAAAAATGTTCACAGTGTTCTTGACCAAACTCAATAAAATCCCATTGTAATTTTCAGCATAAGAAAATGTTTAATTCTTTGCTCTTTTTCTTGAGTCAGCATAACTTCCTGTATCTGCCTTATGGATAACATTGGATGAGCCAGCCTAAGAGAACTGGAGTCCTGTTCTTACTGTTCATCTGCTGTTTGGATCTAGCCCATTGCGACTTTCCTTATTTCTGACACAAATTCATCAAGTCACTTCATTAGTAATGGAAAAACTGTACATGGAACAAGAAATTATTTCGGGGGAAAAATCTAAAACTTTCAAATGTTGAAATTATTTCACCATAAAATTTGGACTGCAATTGTCACACTGATTGAAAATTCACTTCGGAGCATTTTTTTTCCAGAAAAAAAAGCTTTTCTATCTGTAACATAATACAAGGAGAACACGCAACAATGCAGAGGAAATAGCATCAGCATCAAGAGATTTGGGTGACTAAAGAACATCTGCAATAATTTTAGCATTTACCGTTTTCCTTTGATTTCTCTGCAGAGAAAATACTTCATTATACAAAATAACTCTGCTAGAAAAAGAATGTATGCCCACATCCTCATGATTCCTACGTATGTAGTAATACATACATATATATATATAAATATATATAAATATATATAAATATATATATATATATATTTCATACCGTAAAGTATGGCTGTTGAGGTGGAAAGCAATGTCTAGTATCCAAGAATGCAAAGCGAGCAAAACAAGCCACTGTTATGCATGGACATAGACCACCTCTCCATAACACACAAGATACCTGTTCTGGAATTTCTTCTTGTTAAGTAAGCTGTTTCATTAAAGAATAAGAAAAAATAATTTTTTACTGCTTTTCAATTAACCTGTATGAGCTATTTCTCAAAAACTAACAAAATATGCTAGGCACCATTGGCTCATGCTTACACTCCAGCTACTGAGGAGGCTGGGAGCTGAGGGTTGCTGTTTGAAGCCAGCCCTACCAGTAAGACTGTGAGCCTGTTATCACCAAGTAACCAGTCAAAAAAAAAAAAAAAGCCTCTGAGTAGAGCTGTGGCTCATGTGGTAGAGCACTTATCTTGATTTTAAAAAAGTAAAAATTCAGACCACTCCCAGGCCCTGAATTCAAGCACCCAACAGGCACAACATACTCTAAAATGAAACATGTAAAGATACACGCAAACCTAATTCAATAATTAATGAAACAGAAAAAGACTCAGGGTCCATCATGATACCCTAGTATGAATGAGCAAAGTTGAGTAAATGCTAAACATGGCGTGTTTTCCCTGCTCAGGCGAGGCCAGCCAGGTTTTAGTAAGGTTCCACAACGAATGAGGCCCCACAGGACTCCTGCCCTTACAAGGAGACCATTTTCCACCAGAGTGGGACCTTCCTGGAAGTGACCACCTTCCCCTGAAACCATGTCTATCCTCAGCCGAAGCCTTGGGAGGCAAGTTCCTCTGTTGGAACTTTCTGGAGAATGGAGCCAAGTTCTTTTTCTGGACAGCTCGAGAATTTGAGGATATTTGGATACTTCTCCACTCTGAAGCTTCTTTGCAGTTATCCTACTCATATTTATACCATATGGCACCAATGAGACGCTCAAGTAAACATTCTTTGCACACCATTTTACTAACTCAGTTCTTTAGTATTTATTAAGACTAACATGGGCTGGGCACTGGAAAACCTGGAGCATACAATTCTTTCATTAAAACTTTGACTCTGAAGACCATAATAACATACCTCTTAACTAGCGTCATTCTATGGCAGTGATTATAGACTTAATTCCTTAGATGCTGTATTAGTTCTAGAGAGCTCCATGCAGTATTGCTAATCATCAAGAGGCGCTTCTCTTTCTATTTTTGATGGAGTAGGTAACTCAGGCTGGAAGCACTTAAAGACCTTCCAATCCTAAACTACTCATTAACAGTGGAGCCAGACTTTCCAACAATTCTGATCCTCCAACTGAGTCCTTTCTACTGGCTACACCAATGCTACCTAAGTGGGGGGAAATAACCAGCATACTATTTTAGACACATTATGAATATGGCACTATTTATGTTACTGGTATTTACTCCAAAACATTTAAGTGCAAAAATCTTTAAGAACATGGATAAGCAGATTTGTAAAAATTTAATGAAGGTCATTAAAAATAATGCTGGCTGCTAGAAAAAATTGGAAGAGAAAATGCCGAGTGTACCAAATCCTACTTTACCTAGCTGAAACTAACTCTTTTGAACGTATTTTCTCTGACCTAAGTGTCTATTCAAGAGCATAGTCTTTCCCTTGCTAAAATAAATTAGGTGAGTGGAGCTCTTGCATTTAGTGATAAAGCACACCCAGGAGACCAACTATGTCTACTTCAACACTGTACTCACCGTAATGTGAAAATCCCACCTACCATCTTGGATTTTTTCTTTGGAGGGCAACATTTACTAAACCTCTGTAGTTAATTATATTAAATAGTACTGTCACATCATATACTATGAACTTTGCAGAAGAGAAATTTGACCAGTGTCTTTCAAGGGAGTACATTTATTTATATATATATAATTATTTTCAAACCTTCACAACATAGTTACTCTGTATGCTGATTTCCTTTCTATTTCACATTATAAGATTGAACATTGAGAGTCTGGGGAAAATTATTTAACTTTTACAATATGTGTACTAATTTAATATTAATAAAAAGGGGAAAATCATCTCAAAATTCGAACAAAGTTTTTACTGCAAACACTACTTGCAGAAAAAGAGCTCTTCAATTTAGCACCTTTTAAAAGAGATTTTATAAATGATGATACAGTATGTTAAATTAATCCTTCTTTTACTCTCACATTCTCTGCCCTCTCAACCCCTATTATTCAATAGCTTTCACTGAGTTTTGTTTTGCCATCTTCATTCTCAGATGCAATATGTTTCAGTATTGTTCAACCTGTAACATTCTCTACCCACACGTGGTGTACTTTGTACATATCTTTTAAGGATAAGAAAGCTGAGGCAAGTCATGAGGCTAGGAGAGATGGGGAGAATGAAGGAAGGGGATGCATTGTACTCAACTGATATGGTGAATACAACTCCTTTGTACAAAGACTTCAAGATTTAAAAAAAAAGAATTACAGTATCTCCATTTAACAAAATATAACAGAATGTAAACTTCCGTGTCCTATTATTAAATAAATTGTTTTACAAGGCCAAATTTGAAGGCAAGAATGACATTTGGAAGTCCTTGAACCCAACCCCATTATCTAATAGATATAGACAATAGAGGTATCAGCTAGAATGAACCAAATCACCTCCTATTGGAACACGAGTTCATTGAGATCTGTTTCCCAACTCTCCATAGAACTCTGATACAAATGTGCTATAGAGGAAGACACAAGGGAGACAGACCAGCTCAGAAACAAACTGCATGTGAATTATGTGGCATTATTAGGAAGAGCAATATAACCAGTACTAGCACAGCTTCTGATCTACCTGGAGGATTTAAGAGAATGCTTATCATTTCAACTTGACGTCTGTGTAGGTCATTAAGGCTGGGTAGCCATTTGACAGGCAGACATGAATGGGGAAGATTCCAGGAAGAAGAGACAGAGACAGAAAAGCAGGAAGAAAACAAGTTTCTAGAAACCAGGAATTCCTATTGCTGAATGCTATAAGTATTAGGAAAATTTTAAAAAGGCTGGGGTCAACTTGGGCTCCTTCCATAAGGCAGTGGAGAAGAGGTATTTAAGCATAAAATCTACATTTTAGAAGTGTCCCAATGTGCAGGGTGCTGGTGGCTCATGCCTGTCTGTCATCCTAGCTACTCAGGAGGCTGAGCTTTGAGGATCATGTTTTAATGCCAATGAGGACAAGAATGTCTCTTAAAGAGTGTCATCTCCAGTTAACTACAAAACAAAAAGGAAAACAAACACCTGGATGTGGCAGTGTGGTTCACAGTGACAGAGGACTAGCCTTGAAAAGAAAGGAAGAAGGGCTGGGAATATGGCCTAGTGGTAGAGTGCTTGCCTTGTATACATGAAACCATGGGTTCGGTTCCTCAGCACCACATACATAGAAAAAAGCAAAAAGTGGAGCAATGGCTCAAGTGGTAGTGTGGTAGCCTTGAGCAAAAAAAAAAAAAAACTGCAGGCAAGTTTGCTCAGGACTTGAGTCCAGGACTGGCAAAGGAACGAAGGAAGGAAGGAAGGAAGGAAGGAAGGAAGGAAGGAAGGAAGGAAGGAAGGAAGGAAGGAAGGAAGGAAGGAAGGAAGGAAGGATAAAAGAAAGAGAGTAAGTGAGAGAGAGAGGAAGAGAGTGAATGAACTCAGGGACAGCACCTGCGTTCATGCAACACAAACAATAACAAAAACAAAGAATCAACAAAGTGCTAGTTTTCCAATAAGAGATTAAACATTTGTAAGAAATATATTCCTTACTTATTTTTTAAAAGCCCATCGCATTTGAATTTTTAAATTTAGCTCAAATGAGCAAAGCATCAGGCAGAACTTCATAGGTCATATTTAAAAAGATCACATTGGCACTGAACTACATTGAGCTCCTACATCATCATCAGTATAGAGAAAAGGAGTCTAACCTTACATTTCTTTTTTTTTCAGAAAATAGAAAATGCTGTCAAGATGATATCCTCTCAAATAATTGTTACTTCTAAATGGGCATAATTAGTTGGTTGAGAGCAGTCATGATTGACCTAGTAGTTTTCAATGTTATCAAAAGTTCTAAAGGCCATCTTTGATCAGCAAACTTTTTTTTAGAATAATCCTCACAGCTACCATGTGCCTTATAATTAGAAAGACACCATCACCTCCACTTGGAGTAGCCAGCAGCCTCTCTATGTGTTTTCCTTTTCTTTTCTTTGTAATAATTACTTATTTATTGTCAAAGGGATGTACAGATGGGTTACAGTTTCATACATTAGGCTATGTTTTCTTATATGCAAATTATGATTTCAACACTTACCCGATCTAATATTCAGGTTGTTCTAGCAATGAAATGAGATAATTAATGTAAGATCAATTAACAGCAATTTTTAGAAAGCTGAGCTGTATGAAAGCTCAGACCTCATTGTTGGATCCTCAGAATTCATAGCATCTAGGACCATACAACTCATTAAATTGTGTTTTACATCATACTTCCTCATATACATATTGGGCCATCTTATTTTTTTAATTGTCATTTCAAGGGTTCTACTCATCTATTTTTTAAAAAAATCCTCATAACCAAAATGTGCCCTCTAATTCTCTAATTCTCTAGGAATAATGTAGTTTGCTGCATACAAATTACTGTCATCACATATTTCTAAGCTGTGTACATTGAACATAACAAAACAGGTTAAAATTAAAACACATGATTTAGCCAGACACCTGGGGCTCATGCCTGTAAACCTGGTTACTCAGCAGGCTGAGATCCAGAGGATCAGGTTCAAAGCCAGCCCAAGCAGTAAAGTCCAAAAGACTCCATCTCCAATTAACCAGTGAAATGCTGGGCTAGATGTGTAAGTGGCAAAGTAGCAGCTGAGCGGGCATACATGGCATTATGAAGCCGTGAATTCAAACCTTGATACTAGAGGTGGTGTGAGAAGAGAGGAGAGAGGAGGAGAGGGGACAGAAGGGAGGGGAGGGAAGGGGAGAAGAGAGGAGGGGAGGGGAGGAGAGGAGAGGAGAAGAGAGGAGAGGAGAGGAGAGGGGACAGGAAGGGAGGGGAGGGAAGGGGAGGAGAGGAGAGGAGAAGAGAGGAGAGGAGAGGAGAAGAGAAGAGAGAGTGCCCAATACATGGTTTAATAAGATTCTAATAGTTCAGGACTTATTTTTGTAGCTTTAGACTGATTTACAGAAGGAAAAGGCTTTTCACAAGTGAATGAACAATTATAGAAAGCAAATTGCTGTCTTCCACATATAAACACATAAACATATTTCCATGTAATATTTTACATCAACATGACTGCTTACCTAGAAAATATGTCAAAATACTTGACTTAGGAAAAACAGTCCATCACTTAAAATATTGTAAATTATCTTTCCAATCAGATTTTAAAACAAAAAATAATAGCTGCTAAGTGCCAGTGGCTCACACCTGTAATCCTAACTTCTCAGGAGTCTATGAGCTGAGAATCACAGCTCAAAGCCAGCCAGGCAGGAAAGTTTGTGAGACTCATCTCCAAATAACTACCAAAAAAACTGGAAGTGGACCTATGGTTCAAATGGTAGACTACTAGTCTTGAGCACAAAAGTACAAGGACAGCACCCAAGCCCTGAGTTCAAGCCTCAGGACTGGCACAATGAACAATTCATAAATAGACCCAAGATTTTAGAATGGCAATGTGGCTTAGCAGCAGAGTGCTTGCCTAGCATGCATGAAGCCCTGAGTTCCATTCCTCCCACCACATAAACAGAAAAAGCTGGAAGTAGTGCTGTGGCTCAAATAGTAGAGTGCTAGCCTTGAACAAAAGCATCTCAGGGACAGTGCTAAGGCTTTGATTTCAAGCCTCAGAACTGGCAAAAAAAAAAAAACCCACAACATTACATTAAGTATATGTATATAAGCCCCTGGAAATACTACTGGGAAATCATATTATATATATAATCTGAAAATAATTACTAAATGAATTAAGTTAGCGTAATGAATATTTAATTAGGTCAAGAACCTAAATGCTTGCATACAGTACTTAGAAATTTTCTAAGCACACTCTGCTGTGAATCTGTTTTATAATGTTGTACAGTAATATGGTAATACTATCATAATATTATAGCTGATTAATATTCTCTATGAATTTTTTAGTAAGTGCCACCACAGTAGAGCAGCTAAATAAATATTACCACAAGTAATTGAGACCATGAGTGACAGGTGATTTGAAACTGCTCTTTGTGTTTAAATTACAAAATGAGTTTTCACACAGAAGGAGAAGGGATGGAATCACGGGAGGGGCCCGGAGAAGTTATCTACCAACTCTTTCCAAGTGACTATGTTAGGAATTATAAACATAGCCAAAAAACAGGAGAGGAAGTAAAAATCAACCTCCCCGCACCATCAAGGCTTAGGAATCGAGTGCTGCATATTGTGTAATGATTGAGTATTGTGTAATGATCCCCATGGAATAAGCCATGTGCCCTTGGCCCTGAGAAAGGCCCTGTGAGCTCTTCCCAGGGACCATAATCCTGTCATTCCTTTCAACCCTGACAAGGAACCGGCCTTGAACTGACAGCAATCTGTCACATGGTTGTCATCTCCACCACATTTCCTCAGACCTTTCACAGGGTTGAGTTCGAGGTGACCAACCCTATTGTAACAAAAAGATCAGTGTGTCCAGGCCCAAAGCAAGACAGAGATGTGTGATGCCCTTTGTAACATCTGACCACCCAAGAGAAAGACCGTGAATGAGCCAACAACAGAATCCGCAGAGGAGCCTGAGGGAATAGAAGCTGACCAGAGACCAGATCTGCCTCTGCTCCCAAACAAGTGGTCTTTATGGCAAAAGTTATTTTTCAAAAAAGTCATGATGATTCTGTCTCCTGTATTCTATTAAAAAATTCCAAGAAATACCCATTTTTATTCAATCCAGGCAAAATTTCACATAGCCTGCAATGTCAAGCTGATCTCCAGAAAGTTTATTTAAAAGGCCAGTCATGCATAAGGGATGTACAGTAACAATGGGCATAGATGTTGGCCACCCATCAATCTACTAACAAAATGCCAAAAGACTTTGTACAGCGCCTTGAGCAAGTAGTCATGGACTGTTTCCTTTCCCTTCCTTCAACATTTCCTTCAACACACTGGGGAAAATACAGATCCATCTCTTCTTTCCTCCATATACCCTGCTTCTCCACACACCTGCTAACATCGCAATGTCATTATAAGTTCTCACAGATGATCAACTGTCAACAAAATACTTGCGTGTGCCTAGCACAGGCTTGACACATAATTGGTACTTAAGATTGTACTTATCGTGTGAGTCCTTTTTGGAGGGATGGGTGCATTTCTTACACAAGCGGGTTTTATTGAACATGCTGAGGCAAGAAACATCCCATTTTAAAAAGTCAGCAAGATCTCAAAGACTAGAATAAGCTAAGGAAGGGAACATTCTGGACTTTAGAAGTGTTTCAAGATGGAAGTTAGTTAAGTGTGGTCTAGGCAAGAACTGATCTCTACTACTAACTGCTGAATTCTATCAAGGATGATGACGCCAGCAAATAAAAGGTAAATTATGTGACACAACTATGTGTGTGGTGGAGGACTTCTTATTTTCAATAGAGATTTATTCCCCTACTCACTTCCACTCTTGGACCAGAGTTCTGTTTGGTAGAGAAATGAACTACCATATAATAGCAAACATTGTCAACATTTCCTCAATATGGTATCTCACCCAAAATTCTTCTTTATCAGGCAGATTTTCTGTTTTCGTGGCTTGCCACCCTCTAGAATGGTTCTTCTTTGCCAATATTTCCTCTAAAACTCAACAAAAATGCCATGTGGATATTCAAACCTTGCCTTGCACAATAGAACTAACACCTGCCATGCTCCTGGAATGACACTTTGAGCCCAACAATACCCATGGCCTTCATTTTCGCACCTTTCCATTCACCCTTCCGAAAAGGATGCCTGGCGATGTTAAAAGGATGAGAACATCTTTATTCTCAAGTGCCATTACATTCAATTAGACAGGAACTCAAGTATAATATCCTTGATCATCACCCATTCGTAGTAATTTAGAGCTTTTCTTTTGAGTCTAAATTTGCAACAGTCGTTGCAAGATAATCAGCCTGATTGAAAGACAGAAGGCTAAAAAGGGGCAAAACAGAACTGGGAAAGGAGCAATCTTAACCAACTTATTCAGTTTTGAAATTTTTTAATTGACTCTTCTGAAAGAGTTAGCAGCCAATATATATTTGGCCTACAGGTAAATATTAGAACACTATCCCAGGAGAACTTAGGTTTCATATGTCTCCAATGACAAATAAAAAGGCTTGGAAATTATTAACACATAGGTCACAAGAAAATTTCAGCCAGGCATTAGTTGTTCACACCAGTACATTTAGCTATTCACGAGCTTGAGGTCTGATGATCACAGATCAACAGCTAGTCTGAGCAGGAAATTCTGTGAGACTCTTATGTCCAATTAACCACCACAAAAGCACAAATGGCACTGTGGCTCAAAGTGATAGAGTACTGGACTTGAACAAAACAGCTCAGAGAGAATCCCAGCCCCGAGTTCAAATCCTATGACTGACAAAAAAAAAAAAAAAAAGGACAAAAGAAAATTTCACTCAGTAGTAAACACCTTAGGGTCCTTTCAGAAAACCCAATTCAGACAGCATTTCTACATATCAGCTTCTGATTTCACAGTCCAGCCCATGAATTTTCTGGCCCAGTTATTATTGTATTATTATAGTTACTGTATGACTTGCATGTGAATGTATTTCTCATCTTTGACCATTGAAATATGTGCTATTATTTCAATGAGCTTAAGCTGAATCAACATACAAGGTCAGGCCACACTTCTACAGCACAGTAATAGTTTCTTGATCCATATAATTTTAAAGCCCTATAATCTATGAGTCCTAGCGCATACACCTATGTGACTTTAGAAATGTTCAGTGATTGGATCCTCTCTAGCATTCACATTTCCTAGATGTTGAAATGGAATATTAAAATAAGAAAGTTTTGGCAGCCTCCAAGAAAAAAGGTTGAGTGCCTCAAGCTATTAATTTTTATTGAATTGAGCCCTTTAATTGCTTGGGTGTTGGAGAATTAAAGTCTCCAACCAGTGGAAAAATTTAGCCCCGGCACGGTACTCTGATGCCTCATAGCACACTAATAGCCCTTGGGAACACATTCCCTGTTTTAGTCCATCAGCCTGGAATTGGGGAAGGACTAGTGATTTTCTTTTACTTCCCAAGAGAATTTTTACTGCAATTGCACTTTTAATTTGCGCCTGCGCTACATGTTTCATGTGTCTTTGTCCTTGTTTGATTAGTTGTGTTTCGTGTGGAGTGCTAAATTGGGAAAAAAAAGTCCTCTGGTGGGCGGGCCTCGGCAGGTTGATTGCCAGGGGATGGAAATCCTCCACTGGGGGAGGATCCCCCTGAGAATTTTCAGGGCCCTATGGACTTTCCATCACTCTGGCTGGCAGCTTGTGGACGCTGGACATGCCATCCAAGGCGTAAAAGCCTCTGTTTCTATGTTCTGTTTTTGTCTTGACTAGTTTTGTCTTTGAGATTGGCACCAGTTTTAAACTTTTAAAATTTGTTTCCCTTATTCTGTTGTCCATTTACATGTCTATGGGCAAAACATTTACTAGGTACTGTTCTCCTTCTGCAAGAAGGCAGAAAAAGTGCAGGCTGCTAAGAGCTGAGTTCAAACAGCTGGCTAGGCTAATCTTAGCCTGAGAGTAAACACTAAGAGTCAAGTGCTAGGTGGACTCAGTAATACTCCAGGGGACCCCAACCCAGTTATCTTCAGTGTGTTTAGTATGCTAAGATACTTTGCTAAAACTAATAGTTCCTAGCGAATAAGACTAAACAATGCTAAAATCATTCATTAAAGGTTTTGTTTTAAGTTTTGGTCATTACAAGAGTAAGATTGGGAAATATACCTTTTGCCACTAAAAATGTACGGCTGATAGTTGTTTGGACTGCTTTTAAGTTCTGTTTACATTAATACCTACATATGTGAATGTATGTATGTGTGTGTGCGCGCGCACTAATGTATGTGGGTGTGAATGTGTTCAAGATTAAAAATGTATGATGTAAAAATAGGTTAGTTTAACTTAAACTTCAAAAGATCATTGAATTTGGGCATTACCAAAAGCTTTAAAGGATTATTTATTTTAAAAGGAACTATAGTTAAAAATTCTTTAATTCATGGTTAAAAATAAATAAATAAATAAATAAATAAATAAGAACTTAGCATGGGCCCTTGAACCTATCCTCAGTAGTGAGGGGTAAACTGACAAAAGTGCAGTTTAGCCAATCCACGTGATGGGACAGCCGTAGGGTGGCGTCCATTCATAGTGGGAGAGGGCAAGCTGGCCCCAAGGCAGTTCATCAAGCTCTAAGGAGTAGGATGGAGATAGGCCCATTCTATAGGACAGGCCCAATGGAGGCCTTTCTTTTATTTCTTTTGTTTTCAGGTATAAACATTGGAAACCTCAGGTAAAATGTATGATTTGACTGATACTTCTAAAACTGCCCCTTAGGATGGATTAAAATTTGAATATCTTAAAGGAGAGTTAAAAGTTTATTTACCTGATATAACTCGATTTCTGTACAGGTTTGCATTTGGATGTATCAAAAAAGGCAAATATGCTAACTCTGAAATCTCATGGTTATAATTCTGGGGCACACTGCTAAGTGTACTCTTGTTACAATTGTTTTGGGTATCAATTTAATGAATCAGGTACTAAATTTTTTAAGTGTATACTGTAATGTAACAGTAAGATTAACTATCTTAAGTCACATATAATCAGGTAAATATTTTAAAGTATATAAACTAATGGGGGATAGAAGTACACAACTTTCATTAACTCTCTGTATATAGGAAAATGGCTCTTTTAAAGCAGACAACCAGGAGGCAATGTGCCCCCTGGGCTTCAGTTTTTCTATGCAAATACAGGCTGAGGTAAAGTTGTGAAAGCCTCTACTTTAAAAGGTTTTAGAATGCCTTTCTAGATAAGAAATTTGGAAGTGAAAAACAAGCAGCATGAAGCAATGGGTGATACCTAGGCCCAGATTTCTTTTAATACAACCAGGCTTGGTAAAAGACGTGATCAAAAATGTATTCTGAGATATGAAATTTAAAATTTTGTTTTAAGTTGGATATAGGAAAACGATGGCTATCAAGATGATTGTTTAATTACTACTCCAGTTTGTTTTACAGGTTTTCAATAAAATGATTTATTATTTGCTGCACCTGATAAAAAATATTGTATCAAATTGTTACAAATTTTTGCCTTTAGACTTTCAACAGTATAATTTAATAATTGCCCCTGATAAAATTCATTTAAACAGAAGAACCATTTAAGTATCTGGGATATTTAGTTAAAAGACAAGTAATTACCCCCCAATTAATAAAAATTCGTACTAAAGAGTTTAAAACTCTTAATAATTTTCAAAAGTTACTAGGGACATCAATTGGCTTTGCCCTTCAACTATTTTCCATTCTTCAAGGAGATTCGGATTTATGTAGCCCTCAAAAATTGACACGTCAGGAACTGCTCCTAATAAAATTTGGCAAATGGATGTAACACACATCCCTGAATTTGGCCGCTTACAATATGTGCATGTATCCATTGATACACATTCTTCTTTTATTTGGCAACACCTCTACCAGGGGAAAAAAGGGACTCATGTCATTCAACATTTACTAGAAACATTCACAGTCATGGGATTCCTTCTCAAATAAAACTGACAATGCACCAGCTTATTCCAGTAAACAAGTACGAAAAGTTTTAGAATTTCATAACATTTTTCATGTTTCAGGAATGAATACAATCCTCAAGGTCAAGGTATAGTAGAAAGAGCTCATTATACATTAAAAACACAAATTACAAAACTAAAGAGGGGGAGTATGGATAGTACTGAGGGATATGCAACTTCTATGAAAAGTATTTATAAAACAGCCCCTGCTGTCATTGCAGAAGCATTATTTGTCCTTAACTTTTTAAATTTGTCTCAAGGAGATGTTTTAGCAAGAGCTGAGCTACACTTCCTAGCTCCGCCCTATGCAAAACAAACCACAGCCGGTTTGGATTAGATTGGGGGTTGGGCTAGATTGGGTCCCCGGGGAGTTGTTAACCCAGGGGCGAGGGTATGCTTATGTTTCTACAGAAGACAGCCCATCTTTCTAGCACCTGCTCCAGTGGATCCAGCAACAAACACCCCTCTGTCCCATCAAGGGGGTGAGACATTCTCATTCAAGTGATAAGGCCATTCAAATGGACAGGTGTGCACTGGTAACCTGTAGGGGCTACATCAGAGGTAATGTATTGGGCCTATATTTCTAACCCTCCTTTAGTTACTTCCATATTTATGGACAAAAGCCCCTGTCTCTGTTTTTACATCTATTCCTAATTTACTCTCTCCCTCTATGGGTCTGGCATTCCAGTCCTTTCCTATGGAAGAGGAAAGATCATTTAACTTCTCTTATTCTCAGTTCTCTAAAGCTATCTGTCAAGGCCGTTCCCCATGTTACCCTTTTAGATATCAATATTGGATTCAGCATGGAGGTTCATATAACTCCAGTAGAACTCGGCTGATTAGACTGTCTTCCTGGTCTGTGGGATCTCATACCTATAAATTAGATAATTATGCTAGCCCTGCTGGCCTGCCTAAATGTGACAATTTTACTTATCTGAACCTGAACTTTACTGAAAGACATTGGGAAAGTTGTCGAGGAAGTTTTCCAACTATTTGGAATACATCCCAGCATACTTGGTATGATTGGGGATCTTTTGGTGTGTGTTGAAAAACTGCACTGAATATAACTCATCTGTGAACCTACTTTATCTATGAACATGTCCAATGCCATGTCTGCTTAAACAGTTTTTTAGGGTGGTTTGGAGCAGGCTTTAGTGACCCCCGGCCTGCTCTCGCCCATGGAGACAGGCTATTTCCTCCACAACGCATCTCTGGAAATTAGCAGCTTCTCTGGCTCCCGTATTGCTGGCCAATGGAACTTACTCAGGATCTAAAGGTCCTCGCCTCCTACAACTTCACAGTTGTAAAGACCTACAATATCTCTGCTTGTGTTCATTTTCCACAAGTACTGATGGTCGGCCCCATAAACATAACAAAGAATGCCATTACCTGCATAAATTGTAAATTGTATACTTGCTTGAATAACAATGTCACCTTTAATTTTAGTCAAGATAGGATCATGATTTTAACCCAGCGCAACTCCCTTTGGGTTCCTGTTCGCATGCATCGTCCCTGGGCTGGAGGACCTGTACAAGGATTGGTATGCAGTTTTTCAAGCGGCTTCTGAGGAGGAGTCGTCGTGCCATTGACTGATTATTGCAGGACTTGTTGGACTGATTGCCATTGCTACAACTGCAGCAGTATCCGGAGCCGCATTGCGACAATCTGTACAAACTCATGACTTTATGGTGCAGTGGCACCAGGACTCCCACAATCTGTGGCAACACCAGCCGGAAGTAAATGCCCACCTTCAAGATGAGTTAGAAGCTGTTAAAGGAGGAGTGTTTTGGCTTGGACAGAAATATCTGGCTTTACAGCAACGATTGTTTTTGACTTGCGATTGGAATTCTAGTCATGTCTGTGTAACACCTTATAAATATAATGCCTCTGAATGTGAATGAATGATATACAAATGCTTATAGATGGAGCCCTACTAAATGGTACGTTAAGTGAACAAAGCTTGTACAGGGAGGTTTTTGAAGCTTTTCAAAAGGAATTGCCAGATGCCTCTACTATTGATGATATAGCCCAAGGACTAGCTCAGACCTTAGAAGGACTAGACCCTAGGGGGTGGTGGCAAAGTATTACCCATAGTGTTGGAAGTGCTTCTATTGCCTTAATACTTATGATATGTGTCCTTTTTCTTAGGATATTGTTCTATCATAGCTATAATGAAGCGTTACACTAGGAATAATTCCTCTGATGTTTTACTCACTGCCCTTAAACTTTCCAGAGAAGCGGCTGTGGAAAATTAATAAAAAAGGGGGAATTGTTGGAGAATTAAAGTCTCCAACCAGGTGAAAAAATTTAGCCCCAGCACGGTTACTCTGATGCCTCATTAGCACACTAATAGGCCCTTGGGAACACATTCCCAGTAAGGAATTTCTGGTGTTTGTGGGCCAAAGGAAGCCACCAGTTGTGGTGAGAATCTCCTTTTTCCCCCTACTTAGCAAGTCTCCTCAGGGAGACTTGCTGCCTTTAGTGTTAGATTCTCTCTGTAAACAGGAAAGTCTCCTCACTAGATTCTCACTGTAAACAGGAAAGTCTCCTCACTGTTATTTCACAAGTATTTGGAGAAGTCAAGATTGATGTTATCTAGCCTTAAGGAGATAGTAGCTAGGAGATAATTATAGTTCTACCTCGGTTGTATACAGTTCCTTGTTTTGATATCAATAATCTTTGTAGTCACTACCTCCTGTAATTAGAACGGCATTTGTATCAAGTTCCTGCCCCTCACAGTAGGAAATTTCCTCCACTTCTGTATTTAAGACAAATGTCATGCTGTATTGATCTTTTACCCTGTAATTGTAATATGGTTTCTAACCCTATATAAACCCTGGCCCTCTTGGAATAAAGTATGCATTGGGTTCACTCGCCTTGCATCCCCTGTATCCTGATTTCGACTGCAGTTACCCAGGTTCAACAGTATACTGTCAAATTTATGTAGGTACTAAATTTTCAATCAAGGAAAAATATATATACATATCTTCGTAATAGAAGCATTGGGGGTAGGGGACGGGGAGCCTGTGCTTGAACTCAACATGAGCACTGTCCTAAGCTTGACGTCCTTCAGGCCAATGCTCTACCACTTGAGCTCAGCTCTGTTTTCCTTTTTTGATATTTATTTTAAAGCAGGAGAGAAAAGTTTATTACAGAACAGCTGGCCTGTGGTGGTGATGATTCATTGCCAAAGAGGAGGGAGAGAAGGGAGAGACTGGGTGACCCTCAGCCAGCCCTGCCTAATCTAGGGCAGGGGATTGGGCCAGGTTGATTGGGCCAGGATGTGACCTCAGGGAAGGGGAAGGTACCTGCCTCCAGGCCTGCTCGTTACCCAGTAACTGGGGTGGACACTTAATAAGGTGGGGGCATCTACTTGGAGCCCTCCAGGAGGGGACCTGACATTCCAGCCTTTTAATAGGTATGGAAAAGGACGATGACTCTCTGGCTGCTTCCTGCTCGTAAAGGGCGTCGACATTAGGGAATAAAAGGCAGAAATGTGGCCCCTCCTGAGAAAGGCTAGCAGTAGGCTCCCTTGGTGTTAGATGGCAGTCCTTGAATGAAGCCTGGAAGTCTCATGAGGGCAGGGGCTGGATTTGTCCAGCCTCTGTTTCCCATTTGGAGTGTTTTTTTATGTTGTTGGGTTTGTTTTGTTTTGTCAGTCCTGGGACTTTGGACTCAGGGCCTGAGCACTGTCCCTGGCTTATTTTGGTCAAGGCTAGCAATCTGAAACTTGAGCCACAGCACCACTTCTGTCCTTCTCTGTTTCTGTGGTGCTGAGGAATTGAACCCAGGGCTTCATGCTTGCTAGGCAAGCACACTTCACGTTAGATTCACTTTACTAACCCTGGACAATGTCAACTAAATTCCTGCAAAGTTGTAATTATGTCCCCCTCCCTATTTCCATGGTAGAAAACATCAGTCCCTTAGAACTAATTGCTCTTAACCATATTATTTAAGAGGAAAATATTTTTCTGATGAACTTACATGTACATATATTCTGCTCCAAAGGAATACATTTTAATTTTCTAAACCTCTTGGGATTCCTAAATGGTACACTGCTGTTGGAAATGTGACTCACCATTCACAAATTTTCACTAATAAACGTGCTTACATCTGTTTGATTTCATGCACATGTAATTTATTGAACCTTGAAAACCTTCTTCCTTGTATCATTTGCTAACATGAAAAGAGGAGCATTCTCTGGAGGACCATAGTTAAAAGTATGGCTATTCAGGAAAGATGCTTGATGCAAGCATCGTGGCTAAGAAGACACTTCTAAAGGCCCTCATAAACAGATTGAGAGCAACAAAAGCAGAAGATGAAGGGGCCTCTGAGTTCTTCCCTCCAGTCTCATTTCTAGCACACTATCATCACAGAGTCAAAAGGACCTAAGATTTGGCATGAACGAGGCAGTTTTAACCAAATTTCCTAGTCCTATGAAGCCCAGAGTTGGAAATCATGGAAATGATCATGATTGCAATCAATCCTGACAAAGCCAAAGTTGATTTTCTACAAATTGGATGGACATTTGGTGGGAAAAAACAATGTGACAAGTTGCCTGGCACCAGGGGTGGCTCATGCCAATAATCCTAGCTACTCAGGAGGGTTGAGATCTGAGGATCACATTTGGAAGCCCAGCCCAGGTAGAGGAGTCTATGAGAATCTTTTCTCCAATTAAATGATAGAAAAAGCTTCAGTGTGCTCCTTCCCTTTAAAACTTGTACAATGACGAGTAGAGAAGGCAGGAATTAGTGGCATATATGAAAAATAATCAGAAGTTTAAATCAGCATGGACCTCTATGTCTGTGGACAGAAGTACAAGTAAAGAAAGAATATGACTGCAACTGGAGGTTCCTGGTATGCAGTATGATATACAGAACTGAAGTTTTCTTCTCTGACCAAACTGCAGCTTTATTCAGATCTGGTATTGCAAGCAAGCACTCTAAGGAAAAACAAACTCCAACTGCCTAATAATCCAAGGGCATTAATCCTAAAAAATAAAAACATTTATTCTGAAGTAGTGGGAAATACAATCTGCGATTTCAACATCTGAAGAACTGTCATAAAAAGAGGTATTTCTACTTTTTAATGACAATGGATGGCGATGATGTCCAGAATCAAATGATGGATACTACATGAAAACAAATGTTTAACCTAACAAAAAGATGAACTTCTCCAACAAATGTGTCCAAAGACTCAAGACTATACATTTCAATAAACCCTACACTGCATGACTATTTAAGCAAAATCTCATTGGAGGAATTCAAGAATGCAATGTGAAAAAACTGTAGCTAGCCTCTGATTACACACACAACACTGAGAATGTTCGAGGTCAGCACAGGTGGCACAATAGGCGGGCTCAGACTGGAAGGAAGGCTATGTGTCCTGTTAGCAGGGTGCCAGGGGGCCTTGAAAGCCATTGTTTAAACACCATAGCTCAGTAGTTAAGTACCTATGATCACATAAGATGATGTGAAGTGAAACAAACTCTAAGATACGGAAACAATTGGTTTATCATTGTTGTTATTTTTAACGTGCTAAATGAAATCATTCCTTTTTTCTTTTGCTTATCTTCCCTATGGTTTAGCCCCTCTTGTCACTGTTTTTTGATTTTGATACCCTCGGTAATATATATATATATATATATATATATATATATAAATATATATATATATATAATATATTTGTCTGAATTAGGGAAGGGAAGGGGAACTTCAAAATGTTGAGACAATGGTAAAACGTGAACCAATGCAACAGTAATAACTACAAGATATGTTGTAAACTAACTGTAAAATTGGAGGGAGGGGGAAAATACAGGAGGAGGAAAGGTGGGAGAAAAATGAGGGATGAGATAGCAAGTTTGACAAGAAATGTACTCATTACCTTAGGTATGTAAATGTAACCCAACTGTACATCAACTTGACAATCAACATAAAATAAAGAAAGATGCCCTGAGCTCAAGAATTAATACTCATATGTAGATGGATACTTTCTCTCTCTCATACACACACACACACACACACACCACACACACACACACACACACACACAGAGAGAGAGAGAGAGAGTCATATTTATTTTTAAATACCCAATAGATAGCTTGAGGCCATGTGGAATAGAAGCAGGAACCCAGGTGATCTCAGCAAACAGTAAACCCGACACAGCAGCCTCTGTGAACTGTCCAAGCATGGGACATTGAAAGCATCTGGAAACATGTTTGGTTGTAGAATACGGATGCAACCGGCTCCTAGGTCAAAGCACAGGATGTTGTTACACATCCAACAGGACACATGGACAGCCACCTAAAGGGAGGAATTAGCCAGAGTCTTGACACCACTGTTTCTTTTAGACCCACCTGAGTGGGTCTCTGATTTTTGTAGCCCCCAGGAGAGCTTAGCCACACCCAAAGTATTTACTAGTAAACATGGCTGCAGTACCTGAACCCATCTTTATGAGCGCGGGTGATGGTCCTTAAAAATAATGGCCAGGAAAAGCTCACCTGCAGAAGGGATAAATCTCACAGTTGATCTAACAACTGACAGGGGTCATTTAGCTTCAGGAAAACCACCTAATTGGTGTGTGTCAACAGCTTTCTACAAGGTATCATAATTCTCAGCAGAGAATTTACCAAATTACATAAGAAAGACAAAGAAAGTCAAATATTAATTTCTCAAACAAAATGGGGGGCTGCTACTATAGAAGCTGCAAAGACTAAACCAACGGGGAATCATGAACTCAAATACCCATCATAATATAGGGTTAAATCCATTAATATTGGGCACCACTGATTATAGACTACATTTTTTATACACTTTTAGTTATTTTGAAGACTTTAATTAGTTTGATACCCAGTTAGTTCTTCCCAAGACCTTAACAGCCATTTCTAGCTCTAAATAATAAGGCAGGCTTAGTCACAATGAACATTTCACTAGGTCTCTGGGATTTTGGTGCCAGTTCTGGTCTGGCCAATGATCCTGTTCTTTTGTGCTTAAGGCTAGCACTCTCACAAAGCTCCACTTTCTGCTGTATTGTTTTTGTTTTCTTTTGGTGGTCAATTGGAGACAAGTATTCAGTGCCTTTCCTGCCCAGGCTAGCTTCCAATTGCAATCCTCACTTTTGAGTCTTCCAAATAGCTAGGCATGAACCACCAGCACATAGCAATTTAAAAAAATTTTCCCTGAGCAGAGGAGCAGCAGAGCCCTAGTTAATCTCTCTCCAACACCCCAGTTTTACCACTCCAGAAACTTTTACTCCTAGAAAGACAGCCCAAGTAAGTTATAACAGTACAGGGATTCTGTCCAATAAGGAAAAATTGACATTGCTGGCCTGAAAACACAGATTTCAGTTCTGGGCCTCATCCCTCTGCCAAGCCAGTGCCGGCGCTGGCACAGCGTCTCACAGTTCATGGACCTAAACCACCCAGAAGTGACCAAGGTGAAATCCTCCAGATGGTGGCAGACAGACGTGGATCTCAGGCTGAGCATGGACAGGCCGAAATGGCAGACAAAGCATGAGTACCCCACAAAAGATATTCTCACTCGTGCCACAGAGAAGCATCGGTAGCAAAGCACCATCTCTGACACTGGCATAGGGTCAGACCAGACTGGAAATAAACCCGGCTTGGGGGGAAAGCGAGGACAAAAGGGGCCACCTTTGAAAAGAGCAAGAGGGACAGACCAATGAGGGCCAGCTCCACCCAGAAGAGCAACCCTGCTCAGGTGGAAGCTCATCCAGGCCACAGTTCACAACTCAGGTGAACTCAGCCAGAGGTGCCCGCCCTGCCCGCCAGAATTTCTAAATTAAAACGGAAAGTGGCGAGCAGCTACCGGCAGCAAGGAACAACCAGATAGGAGAACAAACAGTTCCCGAGACAGATAAATGGCCCCATCTCAGAGGAAGACTAATTCCCAGCCCAAAATGGAGCTGAATTCCATAGCCAGCTATGCTCAGGAGGCCATCCTGCCCATGAGGGAGGAACCACCCCTAGGCAAGCAACTCTCAGACAGGTAAACCAGGCCAGAGCCAACCGCCCTGCTGAGTCCACAGCCTCTCCAAAGCCAGGTGATAAAGGCACCAGTCTCACAGCAGATGGGAGGAGCCAGGGCTCCCAAGACTGTTCACTTCCCCATTTACAGAGGACACCCAAGTCCTATGTGAAAGCTGTGCGAACCACAGAGCTCAGGATTTCACTAACAGAGGAGGAGGGTCAGAGCTGATCCACCCGCTGCAAACTGAAAGCAGGTCAAACCACACAAGCACCAATATAGACTACAGACAATTGCAAGGAAACCAGAGACTGGAGAAAGCCCACCCAAACAAGGAAGACTCCATTTTTTAAAGATTTAATTTTTATTTTTTATTTAACAGATGTTGTTGGTTTTTTGTTTTCCAATGTATAGACAAATGGTAAACGTGAACCAATGCAACAGTATTAACTACAAGATATGTTGTAAAATAACTTGAAACTTGGGGGGGGGGGGATATGGGAAGAGGGGAAGCTGGAGAAAAATGAGGGACAAGGTAGCAAGTTTGACAAGAAATGTAGTCATTACCTTAGGTATGTAAATGTAACCCCTCTGTACACCACCTGTACAATAAACATAAAATAAAGAAAGATGCCCTGAGCTCAAGTACTAGTGCACATATGTATATGAATACTCTCTCTCTCTCTCTTTCATACACAAATACACAAATACACACAAACACAGAGTCATATTTATTTTTAAATACCTAATAGATAGCTTCAGGTTGTGTGGAATAGAAGCAGGAACAGAGGTGATCTCCTCAGAAAACAGTAAAACCCGACAAGTTGCATCTTTGAACTGTCTAGCGGGACCTTCCTTCTCATCAACCCAGGGTTCACTTCCACAGCAAGATACACTGCCTCCATGAGTATACATGATATACCTCCGTGTGCGCTGTCAAAGTCCACCCAGCCCACTATGCATCATTGGACATCTCTGCAGAAAGACGTGGGGATTGTGCATACTTGCGACTCCAGTGTGTTCATGATCACACACACATACTGCGTAGGAACACTAACAGGTGGATCTTGAGCCCAACCCTGCCATATGGCATCAGAAGCATTCACAAGGTGGAGGGAAGAGTATTTGTCTTCCCTGTTGCATCCACCACAGCAATAGAAGCCGAGAATTCTCCACCCCAGGAAGACCATAGTGAATGCCTCCAACTATAGGGAGACCCAGAACCTGATTGTCCTAACCAACCGCTGCTTCCTTTACTCCTAAACAATCTCCATTTAAGGAGGATCCCCAAGCCCTTCCTGAAAGCTGTGCGAACCACAGAGCCCCAGGATTTCCCTAACAGGCGAGGAGGGGTCAGAGCAGATCCACCCCCTGAAAACTGAAAGCAAGTCAAACCAGCCAAGCAGCAAAATAGACTACAAACCATTGCAGAGGAAACCAGAGACTGGAGGAAAACCCACCCAAACAAGGAACACTCCATTTTTTAAAAAACATTTTTTAACTTTTTTTTTCTATTTTTCATTTCTGAGACGTCGTTGGTATTTTGTTTTCTATTTTTTTTTTTTGTTTTATCGGCTTTTTTAATTTCCTTTTTCGGGGGTTGGGTTGTTAATTGTTTTGTGTTTTGTGCATTTGTCTTCCAGTATTTTTCTTTGTTTCTCTTTTCACATTCTCTTACTTTTAAATTACTTTCCTATGACTAACAGCTTCACTCTTTTCTGCTAACTCTCCATTATTCATCATATTAATCTTGTCCTTTCTACCGATTCTATTCTTCTTCACATTTCCACGTCACTGAAATGAAACCAAAATCACCACCACCACCACTGCCACCATCACCACCACCCCCACATACATTTTACTCTATTCCCTTCACTACCTCTCACTTATCATCCAGATTTACATTCAGGACCTCCAGACTCCATTGATCCCTGGTTATTGGATAGAGGATATCCCTGTTCAATCCAAGTGAATCAAAGTGGTTTATAGAGAAATCCAGCTCATAGTATTTTAACAGTACTTATTAACTATTGAATACAGGATTGGTTGTTATTTTGAAATTGTATTTTTACGAACACCAAATCTAATTTTATATACAGTTATACCAAGTATCTGTGTATAATTGTGAACTTCTAAGATTTACACAACAGTGCTTGGTAAGGTCTGCTTTGGGTCTTAAACAGTGCTCACAGGTGCTCTTAGATAGGCATTCCCAATCCAAATGGGCAGAAGAAACACAAGATGGCAAACAATGCAGTCATATCTCCCACTCAAAACAAGCAGGAAGCAGAGCAATCAATGAAAGACATAGAAGAGAACCCTCAAAATGCTCTACAAAGTCTACTGATAAACATGTTAAATGAAAAGTTTGAATCCATCCATACATCAATCCATCCATAAAGTAATAGATGATTTCATGGCCTCAACAAAGAGAAAGATAAATGAACTTCAAGAGTCATATGAAAAGATAACTACCCAGCTAAAAGATTTGAGAGACAGCACTCAAAACCAAATTAATAATGTAAGATGTCCATGCAGGACCTAAGAGATACTTCTAGCAAGGACATGGAAATCATCAGGAAAGACCAGTCTGAAGGAAAAGAGATTCAAAATCAAGTAACTAGCCTACAGTCTCAAGTAGGTGAAGCAGAGGATCAAATCTCAGGAGCTGAAGATTCCCTAGAATCTATGGAGAAATGTCACACAAAAATACAAAACCAATCCAATCGATAAAACAGATCACTCCAGGAGCTCCAAGACACAAGCAGGAAGCCACTATTTGAGGCGAATAGGAATTGAGAAAAACCAGGAGAAAGAAGTTAATGGAATATGCAACCTATTTAACAGAATATTAGCCATGAACTTCCCAACTATCCAGGAAGGTAGGCCGATACAGATACAAGAAGCATTTAGAACCCCAAAGCGACCAGATCAGAATAGGAACATCCCACTGACACATTGTGATCATAACAGGATCAGTAGAGTCCAAGGAAAGAATCCTTAAAGATGTTACAGAGAAAAAAGTAATCACAAATAAAGGAAAAGCAAGCAGAATTACCCCAGACTTCTCAGCAGAGACCATGAAAAGCAAGGAGATCCTGGAATGAGGTATGCCAAACCCTAATAATAATAAATATCAACCAAGAATGCTGTACCCCAGCTAAACTCTCATTCATAGCTGAAGGTCAAATAAAATCTTCCACAGGAAGGAAAAACTGAAACAATGTATCTCCACCAAACCAGCTTTACAGAAAATCCTCAAAGATGTACTATACAGGGAAAATAATCAAGATCCCAATACAGACAGAGAAATGAACCCTAAATAGAAAACCAGAAATATTAGATCAAGAATTGGGAAGACACAGCTTTTAACAAGATAGCTACAATGAAAGGACAAATGATCATCTCTCAAACCTAACTCTCAACATTAATGGACTTAATTCTTCATTCAAACGACATAGGCTCATTACTTGGATCAAACATCAAGATCCGTCTTTCTGCTGCCTCCAAGAGACACATCTATCTAGCAAAAGCAAACTTCTTCTAAAGGTGAAAGGCTGGAATAAAATCTACCAATAAATGGCCCCCAAATGCAGGCTGGAGTGGACTTCTAGCATCAGATAAAATCGACTTCAAATTAAAAATGGTAAGAAGAGACAAAGAAGGTTACTACATACTAATAAAGCGATGTCTCCTACAGGAGGATATAACCATCTTAAATATCCACACACCAAATACAGGAGAACCCAACTTCATCAAACAAACACTACTGACTCTAAAATCACTCATAGTCCCAAACACATTGATTGTTGGAGACTTTAACACTCCACTGTCACCTCTGGACAGACCAACAGGCCAAAAACTGACCAAAGAATCCACAGAACTAATCAACTGCATAGACCAACTAGACTTAACCAACATCTACAGAATATTCCATCAAGCAATACCAGAATACACATTCTTTTCAGCAGCCCATGAAACATTCTCCAAAATATATCACATCTTAGGGCACAAAGAAAATCTGTACAAATTCAGAAGTATTCAAAATCATTCCCTGCCTTCCCTCAGACCACAATAGATTAAAAATTAAAGCTCAACTCAAACAGCCACCACACAAAATGATACAATCCATGGAGACTAAGCAACACACTGCTGAACCATCAGTGGGTCATTGAAGAAATTAGACCAGTAATTCAATATTTATGGCATTCAACCAAGGTGAGTGCACAAAGTACCACCTCCTTTGGGGACCACAGCAAAGGCAGTACTCAGACGAAAATTTATATCTGAGTGCCTACAGCAACAATCTGGATAAACAGCAACTCACAACTTACGGAATCACCTTAATCTTCTCAAAAGAGAACAAGAAGCCATACCCCAAGTCAATAGATGGAAGCAAATAATTAAAATAGAATCAGAATTAAATATACTTGAGAGAGAAAAAAAAACATCGCAACAATCAACAAAACAAAGACTTGGTTCTTTGAGAATATTAACAAGATAGTCAAATTCCTAACAAACCTGACCAAAAAACGATGGCAGCACACCCACATAAACAAGATCCGAGATAAAACAGGTAACATCACCACAGAAACAACCAAAATTCAGAACACAATAAGGGACTATTTTGCAAACCTTTGTGCCAACAAATTCGAGAACCTGGAAGAAATGGATGATTTTCTAGAAAAAATTGATACCCCCAAACTCAACCATGAAGATTTAAACCTTCTAAAACAGACTCATACCCAGCCTTGAAATAGAAACAGCAATAAGTGATTTCCCATCAGAGAAAAGCCCATGTCCAGATGGATTCACAGCAGAATTCTACAAGGCTTTCAAAACAGAAGTCACACCAATATTTTTCAAAATCTTCAATGAAATTGAAAGAGAACGTTCACTACCAGACTTATTCTATGAAGCCAGTATAGCCCTCATCCCAAAACCAGGCAGGGACTCATCAACAAAACAGAATTATAGAACGATTTCCCTGATGAACATAGATGCAAAAATTCTCAACAAAATTCTGTCCAATCGACTTCAACAGGTCATCAAAAATATCATACACCATGTTCAAAACTGGATCCATCCCAGGGGTTGCAAAGTTGGTTCAATATACGCAAGTCAATTAATGTAATCCACCACAATCAACCAGAGCAAGGTAAAGAACCACATGGTTATATCTCTGGATGCAGAAAAGGCGTTCGATAAAATCCAGTACCCATTTATGATAAAAATCCTGGAGAAATTGGGATTCCAAGGAACATTCCTAAATATAATAAAGGCAGTTTATTACAAACCAACAGCAAGCATAATTCTAAATGGTGTAAAGCCAAAGCCATTCCTTTGAAAATCAGGAGCAAGATTGGGATGTCTTCTCTCTCCCCTCCTCTTTAACATTCCTAGCCAGAGCAATTAGGCAAGAAGAAAACAAAAAGGAGATCCAAATAGGAAAAGTTGAAGTTAAGCTTTCTCTCTTACAGATTACATGATCCTATACCTAACGAACACCATAGACTCTACTCCCTAGCTACTAGAGCAGATGCAAAACTTTGACAAAGTTGCAGGATATAAAATAAACCCTCGAAAATCAACAGCCTTTCTATATGCTAATAACACGAAGACAGAGGCTGAAGTCAGGAAAGCAACTCCCCTTTGCAATACTCTCAAAAACATAAAATACCTAGAAATAACCTTAACCAAAGAAGTGAAAGACCTCTATGATTAGAACTTTAAAAGCATAAAAACAAAATTAAGGCTAATTAGTACAGGTTTAGGGCAAGTCATAGCAGAGCATCACAAGGCCCACTAGCTAGATCCTTATGAACATATAAGATGATGCTAAGTGAAATGAACTCCATGTTATGGAAACAGTTGTAACTACTTTCAACGTCCTATGTGTATCTGTAGATTCTATTATTGATGATGTTCTTGTATCACCTTCCTGTGGTTGTACCTACACTATCTCTGTAATCTTATCTGCCTATATTGGAAACCGTGTATACTGGTATTGGAAATAGGGAATTGAAAGGGAATACCAAATTTGAGAGACACAGGGTAAAAAAAGACAAACAACTACGAAAGCAATACTTGCAAAACTGTTTGGTGTAAGTGAACTGAACATCTCCGTGGGGGGGGGGGGAAGGGAAAGGGGGGAGGAGGGAGAGGGGTATGAGGGACAAGGTAACAAACTGTACAAGAAATGTATCCAGTGCCTAAAGTATGAAACTGTTAACTTTCTGTACATCAGTTTGATAATAAAAATTTGAAAAAAAAAAAAAAAGAACTAAGGAAATGGAAAAACCTCCCATGCTCCTGGATTGGGAAGATAATATAGTCAAAATGGCAATATTGCCAAAAGCTATCTACAAATTCCATGCAATACCCACTAATATCCCAACACCATTTTTTAATGAAATTGAGGAAGCAATCCAGAAATTTATATGGAAAAATAAATGACCCCCCGACTAGCAAAAACAATCCTAAGCAGAAAGAACAATGCCAGAGGAATTACAATACCAAACTTCAAGCTGTATTATAAAGCTATAGCTATAAAAACAGCTTGGAACTGGCAATGGAACAGGCCTGAAGACCAACGGAACAGAATTGAAGATCCAGCAGTGAACACACAGTACTAAGCCCCCCTTAATCTTTGATAGAGGAGGTAAAAAAATACGATGGAAGAAAGCCTCTTTAACAAATGGTGATGGCAAAACTGGTTCAACACCCACAACAAAGCAAAACTAGATCCCTTATATATCATCCTGCAACAAAATCAATTCCACATGGATCAAAGATCTTGAAATTATAACAGATACCTTGAAAGCACTAAAAGAAGTAGGAGAAACACTTGGGCTCCTTGGCACAGGACAGACCTTCCTTAACAAAGAGCCATAAATGCTACAAATCAAAAAAAGGACGAGCAAATGGGATTACATCAAATTGCTGAGCTTCTGCAGGGCAAAGGACATAGTTCACAAGACGAATGGAAAGCCTACAGATTGGGAAAAGATCTTTATCAGCCATACAATGAACAAAGACCTCATATCTAAAATATATGCAGAAAATA
>NW_025961551.1:0-91545 GCF_023159225.1 Perognathus longimembris pacificus | reverse complement strand
CAGTATGGTGATGGACGTAAATGGTCATGCTTGCTTTGAGATAGAGCACTCTTCCCCCTGGTGTCAGAGCCTTTGTGTTCCTTTGCTAATCCAGTGGACTTGAGCATGTAAACTCCATGCCTTGCTGTATACATTTTCAATGATACAGAGAACAGAAACAGTTTTACCTAAGAAACTTGAATAAGCAACTTGAGATGGTGAATGTTATGGAAATGAAAATGGCAGATATTCTCCACTTCCTGTGACACAGAACAGGGCACAGTGATGAGGGTGCCCCCACGAATGTCCCCAGTAAGTCTTTCTCAGGCCTAATGAATTCAACAGGCTGGACATGACATGCTCAGTGACTTTTCTGCTGAGAGTGGACAAGGACAAGTTGCCTTTTGAAGGGGTGTTCTTGTTTCTTCTCTTTTGTCTGCCTTGTTTACAAATGAAGAAGCTAATTCTTCCAATTCTTGCTCTGTGATGCTTGGCTTGGAACTTGAGGCCTTTTCCTTGCTTCATTTAAACCACTCCTCCAGTTCCTTTTTTTTTTTTGGCTTTTGAGTATCTTTGGATAGTCTTTTGGGCTGGCCAGCCCTCCCCTTCCCCTATCTCTTCCCCTTTCTCCCTTTTCCTCTGCCCTTTTCACCCTTCTTCCCCTTTACCTCCTCCTCCCCTCCCTCCCCTGCGTTTCATTTGATCAGGTGGTCTCAAGACTGTGTTCCTCCCTACGTCTGTTCCCCAGTATCTGGGAAAGAGAAGTGTGCCACGATGTCCGGCTTCCTTTCCCTTTCTCACTGTAGTAATTCCGTTGGTAATTATGTAAAAGGATACCAATACTATATGGAATTTCAATTCACTGTACCTTATTCGATGTGTGGGAGCAAGCATTCTTTCAAGGCCACAGTCTGCTCTGCTTCTGATTGCTTTGTAAGGGTGTAAAATCAACTCTGTGACATGACCCAAATGGAAGCCATCCAAGACCTATCATGAAAAACTGTTTGGGTGCCCTCCTTACCACGTTAGAGACTTTCTGGGGTGGTTTGGTGGAAGTGGAGAATGTGAAAACTGTGTATGGATGACTCTGAGCTGCAGGCTGAACCTGAAACCCAGGATATGACTGGCTACACCTAGAAGCATTGCTACCTAACCTGGCTTGCCAAGATGGGTGAAGTTTGGTGGGGTGGTTTAAAGTGCCATGGAATTTCACAATGCCCCCATCCCTCCCCAATTTGTGTTAACAATGGTGATTCTTACAAGTAGATAGGAGGAACTGAGCTAAATAGAGTTCACTGCTCCACCAGTTTCTTCCCAATTGAATTGATAGCTATCCCTTGTCTTCCTTGGTGATGGACAAAATCAGGAGAGAAAGCAAACAGTTTCTCTAACCCATCAGCTCTAAGATACCTGAAATGCAGTCAATGTTGCCCTTGTGTATAGTAGATAGAGCCACAGCCATGAACTTTGGGCTAGTATTCCAACAGCTAGAATAAGTGGAGTTAATACTGTCATTAAACTTATTGTGGAACTTCTTCCCCTCACATTTGAATTTCTATGAGTACAGGATAATTTGGAATTGCGATGACACTTCTGACATCATTGCATCCAGAGATGTCACTGCCTCTTCAGTTGAAGGCCCCATTCCCTTCACGAATGGTAGTTGAAATGTATTCATTTCCCTTCATAATGTGTTCCTTACATTGATCACTAGATTCATGCAGTTTTTGTTATAAGGGCATACTTATAGGCTTGGACACCTAAAATGTAAAAAAAAATTATAATTTCAATTTATAGGCATTCTGGTCTTCATTATGGACATGAAGCTTTAATTCTTGTATTTAAAATATATTCACACGTTATAAAATACAATGATCATATTTACTCTAATTGAGTAAATTGTAGCAAGCTCTGACTTGTACATTATGGTATACTGGGAGTCAGAATATATGTCTAGATAGTCTTCTTTCTTATCGGTTCCTCTCGCCTCTTCTCCCACTCTTCTCACCTCTTTTCCTCCTCTTCCTTCTCCCTTTTCTTCCAAAAGAGCTCAATGTTCCCCACTGAAAGTGAGGAACATATTCCTTAATCTGTTAGCACTAGAAAGTTGGGGAAATGCACAATGTAACCCACTGTGATATACATCACAAACATCAACATCTCTCACCCCATCCGTCCTGCCTTAAAGTCTGAGATTTTTTTAAAGCCTTTAAGTCATCCCAGATTTTGACATGTTTCTGTGCATTTTTTCATTTTTCTTTGTGCTTTTTTACTTTTTGGTGCCTGCACCAGGGCTTGTACACAGGTCCTGAGTGCTATCCCTTAGCCTTTGCACTCAAGGATAGTGGTCTACCACTTGAACCACAGCTCTGTTTCCTGATTTTTTGGTGATTAATTGTAGATAAGAGACTTTCTGGTGCATGCTTTCTTTGAACCTTGATTCTCAGAAATCATTCTCTTGAGGATTACAGACATGAGCCACTGGCACCTTGCTCCTTTGAGCTTTTATTCTTCACACATATGCACATAGAGTCTTGTCAACAAGTTGCTGCTGCCATTAACTTTTTAATATAGTTCTTGTTAACACTAGAGATTGTTGAGCAGTTAATGTTTAGCTGGCCAAATAGTATCTGCAACATAACTTTCCCCCAAATTACAATGTCCCTTAGTATCTGAAGTGGGTGGCTCTACAACCCATGTGGCTAATGAAGTTCTTTTGATAAAAACAGTATAATATTTGCATATAAACTACAAACATCCTTCATATACTTTGTCTTCTCTAGATTGCTTACAGTAAGTAATATAATTGAAATAATGTGTAACTAGATTTTATACCATATTATAGGGCATTATGACAAGAAAACAGTGTGAATGTGTTTTAGTACAGATGCACTGCTTTTCCCTTAAAGATGTACAATCTGTAATTGGTTGAATTTGCATATGCAGATTATTTATTTGTGCATTATTTATAGAAACTATGCTGTAAGAAAGTTGGTCTTTGGTAAAATGATGATGGTTCTATGTTGAAACTGAAATGGATACCATGAGGAGACTGTGAGTTTTGTGTCTGCATTTAAATGACAGGCAATATCTTGAGAAATTACTAATATTGTAGCCAATATTGACTGAGAAATCCAATGCATTTCACAGAGAGAGTGTAAATCTGGCCACATTGTAACGAGTACAACAGAAGGAAAATTGAAAGACTAACTTGTTCCCATTGAAATGAATGTCCACTGTCATCAGGTGCTTGAGCAGGGAGTTATGGATAGCTCTTTGGCCAAGCAAAGCACATTTTATACGTGTCTGGTGGGACATGCAATAGAATGACACAGCAGCTCTACAAGCTATTGAGCTTTGGTGAGTGACAGTTTTCCCTTCCGTATATCGTTTCAAACTATGGGCTTCAAGGAAGTCTGGAACATAAAAATGACTTTTTGTTTTGACAGACCTGGGGCTTGAACTCAGGGCCTGGGCACTGAGTTTCTTTTGCTCAAGGCTGGCACTCAGCTCTACCCTGAACTATCTGGTGGTTGGAGCTAAGTGTCTTGTAGACTTTTCCTGCCCAGGCTTGCTTTGAACTGTGATCCTCAGATCTCATTTCTGAATAGCTAGGATTGTAGGCATAGGCCACCAGTACCTGACTTCCTGACTTCCTGAATTTTGCTCCTCTGTCCTCTGTCCTCCTCCTCAGGCCCCCTTCCTTCCTTCCTCCTCCTTTTTTCATCTTTCTTCTTTTTTCCCCTTCCTCCTCCTTTTTTCATCTTTCTTATTTTTCCCCCTTTTCTTCATTGCTTTGCTTTCTGAGAGAATTCAATGATCAGCCAACCATGAAATGGGAAAGTGGACCAAATAAGGCTGGATAATTTATTTGAGCCAAACAGAGGTATTATAATCTATTAAAAATATTTAGCCAAACACAATGTATTCGTGACTTTATCTCGTAACCCTGCAGATTGTTTGGTAGTTGCCCAGGACCTGAGGCAGGAAGGCGGACCCATGTGCCTGAACTTTCCAGTCATGTCTTTGCAACTGGTAGTTTTTAATAAAAGAAAAACTCTAACATTGTGAAATTACATCAGTGAAGAAACCATAGCTTTTTATGTTCTTGTATATGTTTTTCTTCTGTGCAACGTTATTCAATGCCCTAAATTTCTGGTACTTTTGAGATATTTTCTTGAATATTGAGATTAGTCTGGAAATCAGGCTAGGAATAAATGAAATGCTGGTGTGGTAATAAAATTTATGTTACCATTTAATGAATATGAAAATGTCTAATTGTTATAACACAAGGTATCTTTGGATTAAGAAGTCTAGGACATTTTATTCTTTTACACCTTTTTTTTTAAAGCAGGAAAACCTTTGCTTCTACCATCAGTCTTGATGCAGAAATCCCAGAAAAAAGAATTTTATAATCAGTCACAAAGAATTACTACACGCATCATGTATCCCTTCCTCATCATTTCCCATTTCTTAGGAGTCTCCACATTGTTTAATTGTAATCATGTGCAACTAGCATTTTAAAGCTTCACACTGCTTTCACATTTATGGGATATGATGAGAAGATTAAGAATGCTTGAAACTCAAGTGTAAATACAGGAAACTTAAGAGTAGATGTAGAAATGTGACTCCACCAGGCTTTCATGGAGCACACATTACCCCAGTGGGCTTCATGTTGTGGCCATCCATGTATAGAAGAACAAACTAGAAGGTGCATTCTCCCAAACAACCCTCATTCTAGTCAGGCCCCGCTCCTGTACTCTGCTTTGCAATTCTGTAGCAGGAATCTAAACTCTGGTTTCCTTCCAATGCATTGGTGTTATTTGACCTGACTTTCCCTCAGCATGGAACTTACGCATATGGGACTCAGGTGGCAGGGCCCTGCCTTTCCAGGGCCTGCACTTAGTATTCAATCTATTGTGGAGCAGAGGGATGTTCATGACCCATAGCAAAACACCTCCCACGTCCCATAAAGTGACATGTTGTTTCTATTGAGGGATCATTTTCTTAAGTGAAATCATGACCAGTCATGATGGCATGGAAGTATACAGAGGCCAAGTGACTATGTGTTACTTTAATTACCAAAGAAGTAACTATTATGATTCCATAATGGTTCAAAGAAGAATTTTAAGACTGAAACAGTGGTTTTATTGTTTCTTTAGTTCAGAAGTAATTGAAATGGAATATGTAAATAGAGTCAAAGTGGACTTTTCCAAGTGAGAAAGAGAAGCCAATTGCACTTCGAAAGAAACTATATGACTATAGCAAGAAAGACATCGCCAATTAACAAATATTTATTTTCCTTTGCTATTCACTGCTATTTATCCTGTTACATAGTAGTGGAATGAATTAAGAAGAGAGTGATGTAGAGTGCATGGTTTTCCATTGTAACACAAACTCTATCTCTCTCTCTATCTATCTATCTACCTACCTACCTACCTACCTACCTACCTACCTACCTACCTATATTTTTGCTGTTCCCGGGGTTTGAACTCAGGCTTGGACACAGTCCCTGAGCTTTTTTTGCTTAAGGCTAGCACTCTGTCACTTGAGCAGTAGCTCCACTTCCAGCTTTTTGGTGGTTAATTGAAGAGAAGAGTCTCACAGAGTTTTCCTGTCCAGGCTGGGTTAGAACCTCGATCCTCAGATCTCAGCCTCCTGAATAGCTAGGATTACTGGCTACAGCCACTGGCTTCCAGCTTACTTTCCCTATAGTCTTAAACTATATAGGAATCAACTCTTTGGTAAGCTTTTTTCCATTTTTATGTTTATATTACTAATGATTATTTTGTCTCTATTTTCCTATCTTATGATTATTTAATTATAAGACAATTGTTTATTTTTTATTTGATTAGTTATTTAAAGGCCGGGTCTTTGGGGCTTTATATCATAGGATCCAAAGGTAGCACTAATGTCTGTGAATAAAATTATACTACCACTTTTTTGATGAACAAAGCTAATTAGAAACTGGAGCCTGTGGCTCAGGCCTGTAATCCCAGATCCTCATGAGTTTGGAGGATTGTGCTTTGAAACCCGTCCTGGGCGGGGAAGTCCATGACATCCATCCTCCATGAACCACCAAAGTATCAGAAATTGTGCTATTTCTCATGGGGTAGCAGGCCAGCATGGAGTGACAAAGCTAAGGGACATAGCCCAGTGTCTGAGTTCAATTTTCAGTGCTGGCTCAAAAACCAAAACCCCACCAAAACACAAATGACCTGAAAGACTCTAGTCCCTGTGCGTAGGAACTAATAATTTGTCCTACTACTGTGAAGGGAAGAGCTTCTGAGTTCTTACAAAAACTATCTTTAAGTATTTGTGCAAAGGAGTTGCCATTTGACAAAGCAGTTTATGAATATGGACCATCTTAACCCACCTCACCCCTTTCAACATTCTTGCCCCTCCTTCCTCTGCCCAGCCCTTCCGTTTTCTTACTTTTGTAGTATGTACAATGAATTCTTGACTACAATTCCCCCCTTCCCCTTCATTTGTCCCCCGCTCTCCCCTTGCCCCCACTTGATGAGCTGCTGTTTTTCACCCTTATGCTTTGGGAAGTAATGATAAGCACCACCCCCCCGCCGCCAGTACTTCCTCAGAACTTTCTAGATTCCTAAGAGTGGTCATTGTAAATGTCTAACACAAGAATAAATAGGATAGCAAGATATGAGAGGGTTAAAGACATGCTTTAATCATAATCTTTGTGATTCGAATAAAGAAATGTTGTTGAATAAAGACACTGCACATTCCTGTTGGATATTTCTCACAGAGTGAACACAGTGCTGTCCCAACTCTTTTACTATATTTAAGTTTTTGGCTCATCACTGGTATTTGTTTCATAATCTAACAAAAAGATCACGTGTCTCTTGCTAGCAAAAGCTGCAGAGGAGGGAATGCTTATTCTATGAGTAGAGAGAGAAGGAAGGATGGAGAGATGTTTGTGCTTGTGGAGAAGCTTTTTTTTTTTTTTTTTAATAAACGCAGGCCATGTTTGCCACCTCCCGAATTTTGCGCTACTCTTTTCGCTGTCCTAGCTTTGACTTAGTTTGTTTTATGTTCTCGTTTGGTTAGTTCCTTGAACATCCCATCTAATTTCCATCTTATTCATTTTTGTGTTGCAGCTTCTGACAACTGTCTTGAGTCAACACTTCTCTAGATTTTTATACCTAGCAGCCATTTGGCTTCTACTTTACCTGATCTCTCTCTTCCTCTCTCACTACCTGTGCCTAATGTTGAGGTTATAGTATCCAAAATAGCTCAGGCCTCAGCCACCTTGGTGTGTTCATGCTATCTGTCCCTACCTGCCTCAGAGTCTGTACCTTTTGGCTGGTTTCACTCAGATTATGGCCAGAGAATGGCTGAAGTAAATAACAGGAATGAAGAAAGGAAATGTATGGTGATTAGCAGTTCTTTGAGGGAAATGTTTACCTTTATTCACAAACAGTGTATGTGTTGGTAGTTTTCCTATTGCCAGAGAAAGAGAGTGTTGATTCTAACTGTTAGTTTTTAACATGAGAATCTTAAGCATTATATGTTATAACTCTCAGAAATGTTAGGTGTTTCAGAATCATTAAAAAATATTTATTGTCTTTTTTCTCCTTTGTCAAAGTGAAGTACAGAGGGGTTACAGTTTCATATATAATGCAGTGAGTACATTTCTTGTCAAATATGTTAGCTCCTCCTCCCCTCCACATGCCTACCTCTTCCCTCCTGCTTCCCCTTCCACCCACGAGTTGTACGGTTGGTTTACACCAAATGGTTTTGTGAGTATTGTGTTTGGAGTTGTTTGTATTTTTATCCTTTGTCTATTAATTTTGATATTTACTTTCTCTTCCCTAGCTGTAATACACGTATATACAGTATCCAGGGTACTCAGATGAGATACAGTGATAGTGGGGGTAAAACCACAGGAAGGGAATACGAGAGAAAATAAAAAGGGTACGGATTCATATGGCATGTTGAAAATAATTACAATAATGATATACCACTTGTTTCCATAACATGGAGCTCATTTCACTTAGCATTATCTTAAGTGTCCATAAGGGCATAGCTATTGGGCTATTATGACTTCGGCTTTGACTAGCCTAAACATGTACTAATTATTCCAAAAAAATTTACTAAGTGAAGTGAGCCAGACCTAAAGAAACATAGACTGTATTGTTTTCCTCATAGGAAAAACATTTTTTTCTTATTTATTGTCAAAGTGATGTACAGAGAGGTTACAGTTGCATATGTTAGGCATTGGATACATTTCTTATACTGTTTGTTACCTCCTCCCTCATTTACCCTCCCCTCTCCCTGACCCTCTCCACCCAAGAGTTGTTCACTTGGCTTACACCAAACAGTTTTGAAAGCATTGCCTTTGTAGTCGTTTGTCTTTTTATCCTGTGTCTCTCGGTTTTGGTATTCCCTTTCACTTTCCTAATTCTAATACCAGTATATACAGTTTCCAAAGTACTCAAATAAGATAAACTGATAGTGCAGGTACTACCGCAGGAAGGGGATACAAGAGCATCATCAACAGTAGAAGCTACAGTTACACATGGCATGTTGAAAGTAATTACAGCAGTGATATAACAGTTGTTTTCATAAAATGGAGGTTGTTTCACTTAGACTCATCTTATGTGTTCATAACAGTATTGCTATTGGGCTCTTGTGATCCTCTGCTGTGACTAGCCTAAACCTGAGCTAACTATTCCCTATGAGGGAGAGCATAGAATCCATGTTTCTTTGGGTCTGGCTCACTTCACTTAGGATAATTTTTTCCAAGTCCTTTCATTTCCTTACAAATGCGGCAATGTCATTCCTTGAGACAGAGGTATGAAATTCCATTGTGTATATGTACCACATTTTCCTGATCCATTCATCTACTGAGCGTTACTGGGTGGGATCCATATTTTAGCTATGCCAAATTGTGCTGTGATGAATATTGTTGTGCTGGTGGCTTTTGTGTGTTCTTCTCTGTGGTCTTTGGGTAGATGCCAAATGTGGGGCTGCTGGATCATAAGGGAGCTCTATGTTTACCTTCTGAGAAATCTCCATAACACTTGCCAGAGTGGCTGAACAAGTTTACATTCCCACCAACGATGAAGTAGGGTTCCCTTTTGTCCACATCCCCTCCAACATTTATTATTGTTATTTTTCTTGATATAGGTCATTCTTACTGGGGTGAGATGGAATCTCAATGTTGTTTTGATTTGCATTTCTTTTATGGCCAGAGATGTAGAGCACTTTTTCATATGACTCTTGGCCATTCTCATTTCCTCATCAGAGAAGTCTCTTTGTAAGTCTTTAGCCCACTTGTTGAGGGGGCTGTTGGTTCTTTGCGGTTTTGTTTTGGAAGAATGTAATTTTTTGTAGTTCTGCATATATTTTAGATATGAGGTCTTTGTTCATTTTATGGCTGATAAAGATCTTTTCCCAATCTGTAGGCTTTCCATTCATCTTGTGAGCTATGTCCTTTGCCCTGCAGAAGCTCAGCAATTTGATGCAATCCCATTTGCTCGTCCTTTTTTTGATTTGTAGCATTTATGGCTCTTTGTTAAGGAAGGTCTGTCCTGTGCCAAGGAGCCCAAGTGTTTCTCCTACTTCTTTTAGTGCTTTCAAGGTATCTGTTATAATTTCAAGATCTTTGATCCATGTGGAATTGATTTTGGTGCAGGATGATATATAAGGATCTAATTTTGCTTTGTTGTGGGTGTTGAACCAGTTTTGCCATCACCATTTGTTAAAGAGGCTATCTTTCTTCCATCGTATTTTTTTAGCTCCTCTATCAAAGATTAAGGGGGCTTAGTTCTGTGTGTTCACTGCTGGATCTTCAATTCTGTTCCATTGGTCTTCAGGCCTGTTCCATTGCCAATTCCAAGCTGTTTTTTTATAGCTATAGCTTTATAATACAGCTTGAAGTTTGGTATTGTAATTCCTCCGGCATTGTTCTTTCTGCTTAGGATTGTTTTGGCTAGTCGGGGGGTCATTTATTTTTCCATATAAATTTCTGGATTGCTTCCTCAATTTCATTAAAAAATGGTGTTGGGATATTAGTGGGTATTGCATGGAATTTGTAGATAGCTTTTGGCAATATTGCCATTTTGACTATATTAATCTTCCCAATCCAGGAGCATGGGAGGTTTTTCCATTTCCTTAGTTCTTTTTTTTTTTTTAAATTTTTATTATCAAAGTGATGTACAGAAAGGTTACAGTTTCATATTTTAGGCACTGGATACATTTCTTGTACAGTTTGTTACCTTGTCCCTCATACCCCTCTCCCTCCTCCCCCTTTCCCTTCCCCCCCCCCCCACGGAGATGTTCAGTTCACTTACACCAAACAGTTTTGCAAGTATTGCTTTCGTAGTTGTTTGTCTTTTTTTACCCTGTGTCTCTCAAATTGGTATTCCCTTTCAATTCCCTATTTCCAATACCAGTATACACGGTTTCCAATATAGGCAGATAAGATTACAGAGATAGTGTAGGTACAACCACAGGAAGGTGATACAAGAACATCATCAATAATAGAAGCTACAGATACACATAGGACGTTGAAAGTAGTTACAACTGTTTCCATAACATGGAGTTCATTTCACTTAGCATCATCTTATGTGTTTATAAGGGTATAGCTATTGGGCCTTGTGATGCTCTGCTATGACTTGCCTAAACCTGTACTAATTAGCCTTAATTTTGTTTTTTATGCTTTTAAAGTTCTAATCATAGAGGTCTTTCACTTCTTTGGTTAAGGTTATTTCTAGGTATTTTATGTTTTTGAGACTATTGCAAAGGGAGTTGCTTTCCTGATTTCAGCCTCTGTCTTCGTGTTATTAGCATATAGAAAGGCTGTTGATTTTCGAGGGTTTATTTTATATTCTGCAACTTTGCCAAAGTTTTGGATCTGCTCTAGTAGCTAGGGAGTAGAGTCTATGGTGTTCGTTAGGTATAGGATCATGTAATCTGCAAAGAGAGAAAGCTTAACTTCATCTTTTCCTATTTGGATCCCCTTTTTGTTTTCTTCTTGCCTAATTGCTCTGGCTAGGAATGTTAAAGTGGAGGGGAGAGAGCAGACATCCCAATCTTGCTCCTGATTTTCAAAGGAATGGCTTTAGCTCTACACCATTTATAATTATGCTTGCTGTTGGTTTGTCATAAACTGCCTTTATTATATTCAGGAATGTTCCTTGGAATCCCAGTTTCTCCAGGATTTTTATCATAAATGGGTACTGGATTTTATCGAACGCCTTTTCTGCATCCAGAGATACAACCATGTGGTTCTTTACCTTGCTGTGGTGGATGTGGTGGATTACATTAATTGACTTGCGTATATTGAACCAACTTTGCGTCCCTGGGATGGATCCAGTTTGAACATGGTGTATGATATTTTTGATGACCTGTTGAAGTCGATTGGACAGAATTTTGTTGAGAATTTTTGCATCTATGTTCATCAGGGAAATCGTTCTATAGTTCTGTTTTGTTGATGAGTCCCTGCCTGGTTTTGGGATGAGGGCTATACTGGCTTCATAGAATAAGTCTGGTAGTGAGCGTTCTCTTTCAATTTCATTGAAGATTTTGAGAAATATTGGTGTGACTTCTGTTTTGAAGGCCTTGTAGAATTCTGCTGTGAATCCATCTGGACATGGGCTTTTCTCTGATGGGAAATCACTTATTGCTGTTTCTATTTCAAGGCTGGGTATGAGTCTGTTTAGAAGGTTTAAATCTTCATGGTTGAGTTAGGGGGTATCAATTTTTTCTAGAAAATCATCCATTCCTTCCAGGTTCTCGAATTTGTTGGCACAAAGGTTTGCAAAATAGTCCCTTATTGTGTTCTGAATATTGGTTGTTTCTGCGGTGATGTTACCTGTTTTATCTCGGATCTTGTTTATGTGGGTGTGCGGCCATCTTTTTTTGGTCAGGTTTGCTAGGGATTTGTCTATCCTGTTAATATTCTCAAAGAACCAAGTCTTTGTTTTGATGATTGTTGCGATGTTTTTTTTCTCTCTCTAGTATATTTAATTCTGATTTGATTTTAATTATTTGCTTCCATCTATTGACTTGGGGTGTGGCTTCTTGTTCTCTTTTGAGAAGATTAAGGTGATTCTGTAAGTTGTTGAGTTGCTGTTTATCCCGATTGTTGGTGTAGGCACTCAGATATAAATTTTGGTCTGAGTACTGCCTTTGCTGTGTCCCAAAGGAGGTGGTACTTTGTGCACTCACCTTGGTTGAATGCCATAAACATTTGAATTACTGGTGTAATTTCTTCAATGACCCACTGATGGTTCAGCAGTGTGTTGCTTAGTCTCCATGGATTGTATGATTTTGTGTGGTGGCTGTTTGAGTTGAGCTTTAATTTTAATCTATTGTGGTCTGAGGGAAGGCAGGGAATGATTTTGATACTTCTGAATTTGTACAGAATTTCTTTGTGCCCTAAGATGTGATATATTTTGGAGAATGTTTCATGGGCTGCTGAAAAGAATGTGTATTCTGGTATTGCTTGATGGAATATTCTATAGATGTTGGTTAAGTCTAGTTGGTCTATGCAGTTGATTAGTTCTGTGGATTCTTTGTTCAGTTTTTGGCCTGTTGGTCTGTCCAGAGGTGACAGTGGAGTTTTAAAGTCTCCAACAATCAATGTGTTTGGGACTATGAGTGTTTTTAGAGTCAGTAGTGTTTGTTTGATGAAGTTGGTTTCTCCTGTATTTGGTGTGTGGATATTTAAGATGGTTATATCCTCCTGTAGGAGAGATCACTTTATTTGTATGTAGTAACCTTCTTTGTCTCTTCTTACCATTTTTCATTTGAAGTCGATTTTATCTGATGCTAGAATTCCACTCCAGCCTGCATTTGGGGGCCATTTATTGGTAGATTTTATTCCAGCCTTTCACTTTTAGAAGAAGTTTGCTTTTGCTAGATAGATGTGTCTCTTGGAGGCAGCAGAAAGACGGATCTTGATTTTTGATCCAAGTAATGAGCCTATGTCGTTTGAATGAAGAATTAAGTCCATTAATGTTGAGAGTTAGGTTTGAGAGATGATCGTTTGTCCTTTCATTGTAGCTATCTTGTTAAAAGCTGTGTCTTCCCAATTCTTCATCTAATATTCTGGTTTTCTATTTAGGGTTCATTTCTCTGTATTGGGATCTTGATTATTTTCCCTGTATAGTACATCTTTGAGGATTTTCTGTAAAGCTGGTTTGGTGGAGATACATTGTGTCAGTTTTTCCTTACTGTGGAAGACTTTTATTTGACCTTCAGCTATGAATGAGAGTTTAGCTGGGTACAGCATTCTTGGTTGATATTTATTATTATTTAGGGTTTGGCATACCTCATTCCAGGATCTCCTTGCTTTTCATGGTCTCTGCTGAGAAGTCTGGGGTAATTCTGCTTGCTTTTCCTTTATTTGTGATTACTTTCTTCTCCATAACATCTTCAAAGATTCTTTCCTTGGACTCTACTGATCCTGTTATGATCACAATGTGTTAGTGGGATGTCCTATTCTGATCTGGTCGCTTTGGGGTTCTAAATGCTTCTTGTATCTGTATAGGCCTACCTTCCTGGATAGTTGGGAAGTTCTTGGCTAATATTCTGTTAAATAGGTTGCATATTCCATTAACTTCTTTCTCCTGGTTTTTCTCAATTCCTATTCGCCTTAAATAGTGCTTCCTGATTGTGTCTTGGAGCTCCTGGAGTGATCTGTTTTATCGATTGGATTGGTTTGTATTTTTGTGTGACATTTCTCCATAGATTCTAGGGAATCTTCAGCTCTTGAGATTTGATCCTCTGCTTCACCTACTTGAGACTGTAGGCTAGTTACTTGATTTTGAATCTCTTTTCCTTCAGACTGGTCTTTCCTGATGATTTCCATGTCCTTGCTAGAAGTATCTCTTAGGTCCGGCATGGACATCTTTACATTATTAATTTGGTTTTGAGGGATGTCTCTCAAATCTTTTAGCTGGGTAGTTATCTTTTCATATGACTCTTGAAGTTCATTTATCTTTCTCTTTGTTGAGGCCATGAAATCATCTATTACTTTATGGATGGATTGATGTATGGATGGATTCAAACTTTTCATTTAACATGTTTATCAGTAGACTTTGTAGAGCATTTTGAGGGTTCTCTTCTATGTCTTTGATTGACTGCTCTGCTTCCTGCTTGTTTTCAGTGGGAGATATGACTGCATTGTTTGCCATCTTGTGTTTCTTCTGCCCATTTGGATTGGGAATGCCTATCTAAGAGCACCTGTGAGCACCGTTTACGACCCAAAGCAGACCTTACCAAGCACTGTTGTGTAAATCTTAGAAGTTCACAATTATATACAGATACTTGGTATAACTGTATATAAAATTAGATTTGGTGTTCCGAAAAAATACAATTTCAAAATAACAACCAATCCTGTATTCAATAGTTAATTATTTACTGTTAAAATACTATGAGCTGGATTTCTCTATAAACCAATTTGATTCACTTGGAATGAACAGGGATATCCTCTATCTAATAACCAGGGATCAATGGAGTCTGGAGGTCCTGAAGGTAAACCTGGAGGATAAGTGAGAGGTAGTGAAGGGAATAGAGTAAAATGTATGTGGGGGTGGTGGTGATGGTGGCGGTGGTGGAGGTGGTGATTTTGGTTTCATTTCAGTGATGTGGAAATGTGAAGAAGAATAGAATCGGTAGAAGAACAAGATTAATATGATGAATAATGGAGAGTTAGCAGAAAAGAGTGAAGCTGTTAGTCATAGGAAAGTAATTTAAAAGTAAGAGAATGTGAAAAGAGAAACAAAGAAAAATACTGGAAGACAAATGCACAAAACACAAAACAATTAACAACCCAACCCCCGAAAAAGGAAATAAAAAAAGCCGATAAAACAACAAAAAAAAATAGAAAACAAAATACCAACGACGTCTGAAATGAAAAATAGAAAATGTTTAAAAAATGTTTTTAAAAAATGGAGTGTTCCTTGTTTGGGTGGGTTTTCTCCAGTCTCTGGTTTCCTTGCAATGGTCTGTAGTCTATTTTGCTGCTTGGCTGGTTTGACTTGCTTTCAGTTTTCAGTGGGTGGATCAGCTCAGACCCTCCTCTGTTAGTGAAATCCTGAGGCTCTGTGGTTCGCACAGCTTGCACATAGGACTTGGGTGTCCTCTGTAAATGTGGGACGTGAACAGTCTTGGGAGCCCTGGCTCCTCCCATCTGCTGTGAGACTGGTGCCTTTATCACCTGGCTTTGGAGAGGCTGTGGACTCAGCAGGGCGGTTGGCTCTGGCCTGGTTTACCTGTCTGAGAGTGGCTTGCCTAGGGGTGGTTCCTCTCTCATGGGCAGGATGGCCTCCTGAGCATAGCTGGCTATGGAATTCAGCTCCATTTTGGGCTGGGAATTAGGCTTCCTCTGAGATGGGGCCATTTATCTGTCTCGGGAACTGTTTGTTCTCCTATCTGGTTGTTCCTTGCTGCTGGTAGCTGCTCGCCACTTTCCGTTTTAATTTAGAAATTCTGGCGGGCATGGCGGGCACCTCTGGCTGAGTTCACCTGAGTTGTGAATTGTGGCCTGGATGAGCTTCCCACCTGGGCAGGGGTTGTTCTTCTGGGTGGAGCTGGCCCTCATTGGTCTGTCCCTCTTGCTCTTTTCAAAGGTGTTCCCTTTGTCCTCGCTTTCCCCAAGCCAGGTTTATTTCCAGTCTGGTCTGACCCTATGGCAGTGTCAAAGATGGTGCTTTGCTCTGGCAGAGGGGGAAAGGCTACCGATGCTTCTCGGTGGGCACGAGTGAGCATATCTTTTGTGGGGTACTCATGATTTAAGCTTCTGATTATTTTCATATATGCCACTAATTCCTGCCTTCTCTACTCGTCATTGTACAAGTTTTAAAGGGAAGGAGCACACTGAAGCGTTTTCTCTCATTTAATTGGAGAAAAGAGTCTCATAGACTCCTCTGCCTGGGCTGGCTTTCAAATGTGATCCTCAGATCTCAACCTCCTGAGTAGCTAGGATTATTGGCATGAGCCACTGGTGCCAGACAACTTGTCACATTGTTTTTCCCACCAAATATCCATCCAATTTGTAGAAAATCAAACTTTGGCTTTGTCAGGATTGATTGCAATCATGATCATTTCCATGATTTCCAACTCTGGGCTTCATAGTACTAGGAAATTTCGTTAAAACTGTCTCCTTCATGCCAAATCTTAGGTCCTTTTGACTCTGTGATGATAGTGTGCTAGAACATGAGACTGGAGGGAAGAACTCAGAGGCCCCTTCATCTTCTGCTTTTGTTGCTCTCAATCTGTTAATTAGGGCCTGTAGAAGTGTCTTCTTAGCCACGATGCTTGCATGAAGCATCTTTCCTGAATAGCCATACTTTTAACTATGGTCCTCCAGAGAATGCTCCCTTTTCATGTTAGCAAATGGTACAAGGAAGAAGGTTTTCAAGGTTCAATAAATTACATGTGCATGAAATCAAAAAGATGTAAGCACGTTTATTAGTGGAAAATTTGTGAATGGCGAGTCACAATTCACAACAGCAGTGTACCATTTATGAAACCCAAGAGGTTTAGAAAATTAAAATGTATTCCTTTGGAGCAGAATATATGTACATATAAGTTCATCAGAAAAATATTTTCCTCTTAACTAATATGGTTAAGAGCAATTAGTTCTAAGGACTGATGTTTTCTACCATGGAAATAGGGAGGGGACATAATTTACAACTTTGCAGGAATTTAGTTGACATTGTCCAGGGTTAATAAAGTGAATCTAACATGAAGCGTGCTTGCCTAGCAAGCATGAAGCCCTGGGTTCAATTCCTCATCACCAGAGAAACAGAGAAGGACAGAAGTGGTGCTGTGGCTCAAGTTTCAGATTGCTAGCCTTGACCAAAATAAGCCAGGGACAGTGCTCAGGCCCTGAGTCCCAAGTCCCAGGACTGACAAAACAAAAACAAACCCAACAACATAAAAAAAAAAAAAAACACTCCAAATGGGAAACAGAGGCTGGACAAATCCAGCCCCTGCCTCATGAGACTTCCAGGCTTCATTCAAGGACTGCCATCTAACACCAAGTGACCCTACTGCTAGCCTTCTCCAGGAGGGGCCACATTTCTGCCTTTTATCCCTAATGTCTATGCCCTTTACCAGCAGGAAGCAGCCAGAGAGTCATCGTCCTTTTCCATAGCTATTAAAAGGCTGGAATGTCAGGTCCCTCGTGGAGGGCTCCAAGCAGATGCCCCCACCTTATTAAGTGTCCACCCAGTTACTGGGTAACCAGCAGGGCTGGAGGCAGGTACCTTCCCCTTCCCTAAGGTCACATCCTAATCCCCCTGGCCCAAACCCCTGCCCTAGATTAGGCAGGGCTGGCTGAGGGTCACCCAGTCTCTCCCTTCTCTCCCTTCTCTTTGGCAATGAATCATCACCACCACAGGCCAGCTGTTCGGGAATAAACTTTTCTCTCCTGCTTTAAAATAAATATCAAAAAAGGAAAACAGAGCTGTGGCTCAAGTGGTAGAGCATTGGCCTGAAGGATGTCAAAGTTTAGGACAGTGCTCATGTGGAGTTCAAGCACAGGCTCCCTGTCCCTACCCCAATGCTTCTAATTACGAAGATATGTATATATATTTTTCCTTGATTGAAATTTAGTACCTACATAAATTTGACAGTATACATTTTAACCTTCCCAATGATAAATATCATCTTTCTATGGGGGAGGTGGGAAGAGGGGGAGACGGGGAGAGGGAATGAGGGAGGTAACAGTACAAGGGGGTATGGGAGGGGGAGGGGGAGGGTATGCTGAATGATGGAGGTAACAAACAGTGCAAGGGGAGGGGAGGGGGGAATGATGTAGGTAACAACCAGTACAAAGGGGAAGGGGAGGGGGGAGGGCAAGGGAGAAAGATGGAAGTACGAAACAGTACAAGGTGGAGGGGGAGGGAAAGGGGGAATGGTAGAGGTAACAAACTGTACAAGGGGGGAGGAGAGGGGGATGGGAGAGGAATGGGGAGAGGAATGATGGAGGTACCAGTACAAGGGGGAGGGGGAAAAGGAGGGGAATGATGGAGGTAACAAACAGTACAAGGGGAATGGGAGGGGAGAGGGAGGAGGGAGGTGGAGCGATGGAGGTAACAAACACTACAATGGGGAGGGGAGCTGAGGAACTATGGAGGACAAAACTGTACAAGGGAAGAGGTGGTAGGGTGAGGGGAATGATGGAGGTAACAAACAGTACAAGGGGGGAGGATGTTGGGGTCAGCTGTACCTTTAAGGGGCCACAGCTGACCTCAGCCTGTCCCTCCCCTTCCTGTCTTTAACTGGAAGAGAAGGAAGTCGGACATCATTTGAGGGACAGCTCCTTGGGACCAGTCACAGCCCCTCTCTTGTGCGTGCCTTTGGAGTATATCTGGGAGGTTCCTCATTTGAATAAACAGAAGCCCTAGAGGTTTTCTCCAGGGACCCACACGCCCGTGTCATTCTTGGCGGATTTTGGGAACCCTGAGACCACATGCCACCGAGGCTACCCATGGCCATCACTCCCTCGTGAGTGGTAATGGACCACCCAGGAAGGGGCGGACAAGCCCATTCCCCCCCAAGCAAGGAGAATTCGAGAGAGAGACGAGGCTACCAGTGGCCATCGCTCCCACGTAAGAGCGATAAAGGGCCACCCAGGAACAGGCAGACAAGTCCCTTCCACCCCAAGCGAGGGGAAGTCGAGAGAGAGAGCCCACAGAGAGGAGGGGGGAGGGAGGGGGGAGGGGAACAATGGAGGTAACAAAGAGTACAAAGGGGAGGGGAGCTGTGGAACTATGGAGGTAAAATCTGTACAAGGGGAGAGGTGGCGAGGTTGGGGGAATGATGGAGGTAACAAACAGTACAAGGGGGTACTGGGGATGGAGGTGGAGGGGGTATTATAGAGGTAACAAACAGTACAAAAGGGTAGGGGGAGTGGAGAGGGAGGGGAGGGGGAAAGATGGAGGTAAAAACAGTAAAAAGGGTGGGGGAGGGGGGAAATGGAGATAATAAACAGCATGAGGATGGAAAGGGAAGGGGGATGGGGAATGATGGAGGTAACAGTACAAGGGGGCAGGAGGAGGAGGATGGGGAGGGTGCACTGATGGAGGTAACAAACAGTACAAGACATGTACTCAAGGCCTAACGTATGAAACTGTAATCACTCTTTTCATCACTTTGACAGTCAATAAGGGAAAAAAAGAAAAGTGACAATAATAGATGCTGGAGGGTGGGGGGATATGGCCAAAGGGAACTCTTCTACAGTTAGTGGGAATGTAAATTTGTTCAACTATTCTTGAAAGCAGTATAAAGGTTCCTCAAGACACTAAAGATAGAAATTTCCTATGACCCAGCAATTCCAGTCCTGGGCATTTATCCAATTAACCACAAACCACACTAAGGCTGTCAGCACTTCATGTTCATTGCAGCATTGTTTAGCATATCCAAGATATGGGATCACCCAGCTGCCCCTCGATTAAATTAATGGATCAATAAAATGTGGCATATATATACAATGGAATGCTATGCTTTCAGCAGAAAGAATGATATTGATCTAATCATAAGGAAATGGAAGTACTTAGTGTGACTTTTTCCTAATTTTTTCTAAGGGAAGAGAGCCAGACCCAAAGAAACAAAAACGCTATGTTCTCCCTTATTGGTATGAATTAGTATATGTCTTGGATAGTCCTAGCAGATGATCACAATAGCTCAATAGCTATATACAGATGATTATATAAGATGATGCTAGGAGAAATGGTTCCAAAATATGGAAATAGGTGGTTTATCATTATGTTGTTAGTTTCACCCTACTGTGTGATTTTTTTTATTTTTTCATCTGTTCTTTTTCACTATGACTTAGACCCTGTTGTCACTGCTGATTCTGGTACCATGGTAATTTTATATATGTCTTTCTGAATTAGGGAAGGGAAGAGGAGCATCAAAATGGTGAGATAAAGGGTAAAATGCGAACCAATCAACAGCAATATTTACAAGAAAATATGTTGGAAATTAACTGTACAAATTGAGGTGGGGTAATTGGAAAGGAGGAAGGTAGGAAATAAATGAGCAAGGGGTAACAAGTTGGACAAGATATGTATTCACTATCTAATGTATGTAACTGCACCCTATATGTACTTCACCTTGACAGTAATAAAAAAAAGACAAAAATTAATCAAAGTGAGCGAGACCAAAAGAAACATATGTTGCATGGTCTCTGTCCTTTACTGTCATTAGAATGGGCCTAGGAATCTACAGGGAAACACAGTGGATGGTAAAAGACAAATCATACCACTTATACATGATATATTCTACAGGACTCTAGCCATTCAAACAGTGAGACCAAAGAAGGATATTCTTAGGAGAGGATCACAATAGGTCAATAGCTATGTGCACATGATAATACAAAAGGATGTTTATTGAAGTGAACTTCAAGAAATGGAAAGGAGATTTTTTTATTTGAGTTTTTATGATTTTCCCCTTTTATTGTTTTTGGTGATTTCTGTGCTTTTTGCCTTGAATGTAAGTTTATCTGTGTTGGGAGAGTAAAGGGAAGTACAGAAATGGTGGAACAAAATGTGAACAAATGTACCAGGGATACTCATCAGATACTGTGTTGAAAATTAATCTGTATAACTTGGGGATGGTTTGAGGCAGGGGGAGGGGAATGGGGGAGTAAATGAAGGAAGAGGTCACATTGTTCAAAAAGAAATGTACTCAGTACATGACCTATATAACTATAACCCCTTTGTACATCACCTTTACAATAAAAGTAAATTATAATAATAAAAATAAAAATTGAGAAACAGATATGAAAGAGTAATAGAGGACAAATTTCACCAAGGAATGTTATACATGGAAGTATCCCAATGTATCCCCTTGACACAATTAGTATACACTAACAAAAAAATTTAGATAAAGATTATAAAAGTATAAAATAAAAGAAATGCATCGTCCATATATTTAATAGTGTATTTGGTCCTTCAGAAATACCACAGGGGCTGTTATATCGATCTTTCAATAGAACCATCAAAGAAAAAACCTATATAACCTTTCCCATAGGAATTAAAGGGCTCATTTCAGTAAAAATCAATAGCTTGAGGCACTCAACCGTTTTTCTTGGAGGCTGCCAAAACTTTCTTATTTTAATATTCCATTTCAACATCTAGGAAATGTGAATGCTAGAGAGGATCCACTCACTTAACATTTCTAAAGCCACATAGGTGCATGCGCTAGGACTCATAGATTATAAGGCTTTAAAATTATATAGATCAAGAACTATTACTGTGCTGTAGAAGTGTGGCCTGAACTTGTATGTTGATTCAGCTTAAGCTCATTGAAATAATAGCACATATTTCAATGGTCAAAGATGAGAAATACATTCACATGCAAGTCATACTGTAACAATAATAATATAATAATAACTGGGCCAGAATATTCATGGGCTGGACTGTGAAATCAAAAGCTGATATGTAGAAATTCTGTCTGATCTGGGTTTTCTGAAAGTTCCCCAAGGTGTTTACTACTGAGTGAAATTTTCTTTTGTCCTTTTTTTGGTCAGTAATAGGACTTGAACTAAGGGCTTCGATTCTCTCTGAGCTCTTTTGTTCAAGTCCAGTACTCTATCTCTTTGAGCCACAGTGCCACTTCTGGTTTTCTGGTGGTTAATTGGAGATAAGAGTCCCACAGACTTTCCTGCTCAGACTAGCTTTTGATCTGTGATCATCAGATCTCAAGCTCATAAATAGCTAAATGTACTGGTGTGAACCACTAATGTCCGGCTGAAATATTCTTGTGACCTATGTGTTAACAATTTCAAGCCTTTTTATTTGTCATTGGAGACATATGAAATGTAAGTTCTCCTGGGACAGTGTTCTAATATTTACCTGTAGGCCAAATACATATTGGCTGCTAAATCTTTTGCAAGAGCCAATTAAAAAATTTCAAAAGTGACTAAGTTGGTTAAGATTGCTCCTTTCCCAGCTCTCTTTTGCCCCTTTTCCTGCCTTCTGTCTTTCAATCAGGCTGATTATCTTGCAACGACTGTTTCTAACTTTAGACTGAAAGAAAAGCTCTAAATTACTATGAATGGGAGATGATCAATGAAATTATACTTGAGTTACTGTCTGATTGAATGTAGTGGCCCTTGAGAATTCAGATGTTCCCCTCCTTTTGACATCGCCAGCCATCCTTTTCTGAAGGATGAATGGAAAGGTGCGAAGAAGAAGACCATGGGAAGTGTTGCGTTCAAAGTGTCATTCCAGGACCAGGGAAGGTGTTATAGTTCTATTGTGCAATGTAAGGTTTGAATCACCCACATGGCATTTTTGTTGAGATTTATAGGAAATATTGGCAAAGCAGAACCATTCTAGAGTATGGCAAGCCAAGAAAATAGAAAATCTGCCTGATAATGGAGAATTCTGAGTGGGTAGCCATATTGAGGAAATAATGACAATGTTTGCTAATGTATGGTAGGTCATTTCTACTACCCAACAAACTTTGCCCAAGAGTGGAAGTGAGTAGGGAATAAATCTCTATTGAAAATAAGAAGTCCTCCACCACACACATGGTTGCTTCAAATAACTTTCTTTTATGTGCTGGCCTCATCATCCTTGATAGAATTCAGCAGTTAGCAGTAGAGATCAGTTCTTGCCTAGAACACCCTTTACTAACTTCCATCCTGAAACAACTTCTAAAGTCCAGAATGTTCCCTTCCTAAGCTTATTCTAGTCTTTTGAGATCCTGCTGAATTTTTAAAATGTGATGTTTCTTGCTCAGCACGTTCAATAAAACCCACTTGTGAAAGAAGTGCCCTCATCCCTCAAAAAAGACTCACACGATAAGTACAATCCTAAGTACCAATTATGTGTCAACCCTGTGCTAGGCACATGCAAAGTCTTTTGTTGAGAGTTGATCATCTGGGGGGCTGGGGATATGGCGTAGTGGCAAGAGAGCTCGTATACATAAGGACCTGGGTTCGATTTCCCAGCACCATATATACAGAAAAGAGCCAGAAGTGGCGCTGTGGCTCAAGTGGCAGGGTGCTAGCCTTGAGCAAAGGAAAGCCAGGGACAGTGCTCAGGCCCTGAGTCCAAGGCCAAGGACTGGCCAAAAACAAAAAACAAAAAACAAAAAAACAACAGAGTTGATCATCTGGGAGATCTTGTAATGACAGTGCAATGTTAGCAGGTGTGTGGAGAAGCAGGGTATATGGAGGAAAAAACTGATGGATCTGTATTTTTCCCTGTGTGTTGAAGGAAAGGTGGAGTGAAGGGAAAGGAAACAGTCACATGACTACTTGGCTCAAGGCTCTGTAGAAAGACTTTTGGCATTTTGTTAGGAGATTCATGGGCAGGCAACGACTAGGCCCATTGTTACTGTACAATCCTTCTGCATGACTGGCCTTTTAAATCAACTTTCTGGAGAGCAGCTTGATATTGCAGGCTATTTGAAATTTTGCCTGGGATTGAACTAAAATGGCCATTTCTTGGAATTTTTTAAAATAGAATACAGGAGACAGAATCATCATGATTTTTTTGAAAAATAACTTTTGGCATAAAGACCACTTGTTTGCGAGCAGAGGCAGATCTGGTCTCTGGTCAGCTTCTCTTCCCTCGGGTGCCTCTGTGGGGCCACATTCATGGTCTTTCTCATGGGTGGTCAGATGTTACAATGGGCATCCCACATCCCTGTCTTGCTTTGGGCCTGGACACACTGATCTTTTTGTTACAGTAGGGTTGGTCACCTCGAACTCAACCCTGTGAAAGGTCTGAGGAAATGTGGTTGGAGATGACAACCATGTGACAGACAGCTGTCAGTTCAAAGCCGGTTCAGTGTCAGGGTTGAAAGGAATGACAGGATTATGGTCCCTGGGAAGAGCTCACGGGGGATGGGGGGTGGGGGGAGGTCCTTTCTCAGGGCCAAGGGACACATGGATTTCTCCACTGTGGATCATTACTATACACAATATGTAGCACTTGATCCCAAGGCCTTGATGGTGGGTGGAGGTTGATTTTTACTTGCTCTCCTGTTGGTTTGGCTGTTTGTTTGGCAGGCTTTAAATGCCCTTTTGTATGGTGATGAAAAAGGGCTTTGGTAAAACATAAGTTTCATGAAGGGAGCCATTGTGTACACGTGTACCTTTGTTATGTCCAAGTCGCAAGAAGACCATCAAGAACACCACCGAGAGCCAGACGTTCTGAGATGCAAAAGCAAGGCTTTACTCAGGTGGGCTGCAGTGGTCTTCTTGGTGGTCTTCTCGCGACTTGGGCATAACAGTTCGCATTTCGTCTGGATTACCCCCAGAGACCACTGAGACCCCAGACCTGAAGGTAAGAAAACAGCACTGTTGATTTGTCTTGTCCTGTCATTTGTCTGTTCGTCTGCTTTGCTTTCACTTTTCTTCTTGAGAACGGCCATTCCAACTCATATTTCTTGAAGGGGTTGTCGAAGCAGATGCCCTTGCACAGCAATCCTGGAGGAACTGGGAGTCATCACAGATCTTCCACCCTCAAAGGGGGACCCCTAGAACCCTGCCTTGATACGAGTAGTGTGCAAGTCAGTTCGGTTTTTGGCCAGAACTGACCGGGAGGGTCTCCTAACCGAGGCTCAACCTGCCCAACTTGATCTTGGGTCTGCTTCTTCTGTTCCTTCACAGGAGCCAGCTGATCAACTTGGGAGATCTCCAGTTTGTAAGTCTTTTAAATATCAGGCCTGTGTGTATTGTTTTTTCTGTTTTATTGAAATTGTTTTACCTCTTGTTACTTTGTGGACTGAACAACTGACGAGACTGATAGCCATGGGCAACGTCCCTTCCACTGCCCTGGACTTGACTTTAGCCCACTGGAAGGAAGTTACTCACAATAATAGTGTAGAGATCAAGAAAGGAAAGTGGGTGACTCTCTACTCTTCTGAGTGGCCCATTTTCGATCTGCGGTGGCCACCAGAAAGGACGTTGACTTGAGTACAATTCTCATAGTAGAGGACTATGGTTTTAATTCTTTACATAGCATGTTGTGGATTCTTTGTTGTTGTTATTTTTTGTGGGGCATGAATGCAGGTGCTGTCCCTGAGTTCACTCACTTTCTTCCTCTCTCTGTCTCTCTTTGCCTCTCTTTCTTTTCGCTTTCTTTCTTTCCTTCCTTCCTTCCTTCCTTCCTTCTTTGCCAGTCCTGGACTCAGGTCCCGAGTAGTGTCCCTGGCTTTATTTTTTGTTCAAGGCTCACACACTAGCACTTAATCCACTGCTCCACTTCTTTCTTTTTCTATATATGTGGTGCTGAGGAATTGAACCAAGGGCTTCATGTATACAAGGAAAACACTCTACCAGTAGGCTACATTCCCAGCTCTTCTCCTTTCTTTTCAAGGCTAGTCCTCTGTCACTTTGAGCCACAGTGCCACTTCCAGGTTTTTGTTTTTGTAGTTAATTGGAGATGAGACTCTTTAACAGACATTCTTGTCCTCAGTGGCATTAAACCACGATCCTCAAAGCTCAGACTCCTGAGTAGCTAGGATGAAAGACAGGCATGAGCCACCAGCACCCTGCACATTGGGACACTTCTAAAATGTATGTCTTATGCTTAAATACCTCTTCTCCACTGCTTTATGGAAGGAGCCCCACTTGACTCCATCCTCTTTTTAATTTTCTCAATGCTTATAGCATTCTACAGAGTTGTTCTCTTCCTGCTTTTCTGTCTCTGTCTCTTCTTCCTGGAAACTTCCCCATTCGTGTATGCATGTAAAATGGCTACCCATCCTTAATGACCTACTCAGATGTCACGTTGAAATGATAAGTCTTCTCTCAAATCTTCTAGGTAGATCAGAAGCTGTGCTAGTACTGGTTATATTGCTCTCCCTAATAATGCCACATAATTCACATCTGGTTTTTTTCTGAGCTGGGCTGTCTCCATAGTGTCTTCCTCTATAGCACATTTGTATCAGAGTTCTATGTAGAGTTGGGAAACAGATCTCAATGAACTCGTGTTCCAATAGGAGGTGATTTGGTTCATCCTAGCTGATATCTCTATTGTCTGTAGCTATTAGATAATGGGGTTGGGTTCAAGGAATTCCAACTGTCATTCTTGCCTTCAAATTTGGCCTTCTGAAACAATTTATTTTAATAATAGGACATGGAAAGTTTACATGTTGTTCTAGTTTGTTAAATAGAGATACTGTGATTCTTTTTTTTTAACTTTAAGTCTTTGTACAAAGGAGTTGTATTTACCATATCAGTTGAGTACAATTCATCCCCTTCCTTCATTCTCCTCATCTCTCCTAACCCATGGCTTGCCTCAGTTTTCTTAACCTTAAGAGATATGTACAAAGTACACCACGTGTGGGTAGAGAATGTTACAGGTTGAACAATACTGAAACATATTGCATCTGAGAATGAAGATGGCAAAACAAAACTCCGTGAAAGCTATTGTATAATAGGGGTTGAGAGGGCAGAGAATGTGAGAGTAAAGGAAGGGTTAATTTAACATACTTTATCATCAATTGTAAAATCTCTTTTAAAAGGTGCTAAATTGAAGAGTTCTTTTTCTGCAAGTATTGTTTGCAGTAAAAACATTGTTAGAATTTTGAGATGATTTTCCCCCTTTTTTGTATTAAATTTAGTACAAATATTGTAAAAGTTAAATAATTTTTCCCCAGACTCTCAATGTTCCATCTTATAATATGAAATAGAAAGGAAATCAGCATGCAGAATAACTATGGTGCCCAGTGTTGAAAACATTACATATATAAAAAATGTACTCCCTGGAAAGACACTAGTCAAATTTCCCTTCTACAAATTTGAGGACATATCATGTAACAGTAATATTTAATATAATTAATTGCAGAGTTTTAGTAAATGTTGGCCTCCAGTGAGAAAATCCAAGATGGTAGGTGGGATTTTCACATTACGGTGAGTACAGTGTTGATGTTGACATATTTGGTCTCCTGGGTATCTTTTATCACTAACTGCAAGAACTCCACTCACCTAATTTTCTTTAGCAAGGGAAAAACTATTCTCTTGAATAGACACTTAGGTCAGAGAAAATAAGGTCAAAAGAAGTAGTTTCAGTTAGGTTAAGTAGAATTTGGTACACTCAGCATTTTCTCTTCCAATTTTTTTCTAGCAGCCAGTATTATTTTCATTGACCTTCATTAAATTTTTACATGTCAGCACTGCTTATCCATGTTCTTAAAGATTTTTGCATTTAAATAGTTTGGAGTAGACAACGGTAACATAAATAGTGCCATAATCATAAAGTGTGTAAAAAAGTATGCTGGTTATTTTTCCCCCCACTGAGGTATCATTGGTGTCCCCCATAGAAAGGACTCAGTTGGAGGATCAGAATTGTTGGAAAGTCTGGCTCCCCTGTTAATGAGTAGTTTAAGCTTGGAAGGTCTTTAAGTGCTTCCAGCCTCAGTTACCTTCTCCATCAAAAATAGAAAGAGAAGCACCTCTTGATGATTAGCAATACTGCATGGAAGCTCTCTAGAACTAAAACAGCATCTAAGGAATGTAGTCTAAAAATCACTGCCATAGAATGATGCTAGTTAAGAGGTATGTTATTATGGTCCTCAGAGTCAAAGTTTTAATGAAAGAATTATATGCTACAGGTTTTCCAGTGCCCAGCCCATGATAGTCTTAATAAATATTGAAGAACTGAGTGAGTTAGTAAAATTGTGTGCAAAGAATGCTTAGTTGAGCATCTCATTGGTGCCATATGGTATAAATATAAGTAGGATATCTGCAAAGAAGCTTCAGAGTGGAGAAGTATCCAAATGTCCTCAAATCCCCGAGTTGCCAGGAAAGAGATCTTGGATCCATTCTCCAGAAAGTTCCAGCAGAGGGACTTGCCTCCCAAGGGTTTGGCTGAGGATAGACATGGGTTCAGGGCAAAGTGGTCATTTCCAGGAAGGTCCCACCCTGGTGCAAAATGGTCTCCTTGTAAGGGCAGAAGTCCTGTGGGGCCTCATTCATTGTTGAGGCTTAGTAAAACCTGGGCTGGCCTTGCCTGAGCAGGGAAAGCACGCCGTGTTTAGCATTTACTCTACTTTGCTCATTCATACTAGGGTATCATGATGAACACCTAGTCTTTTTCTGTTTCATTAATTATTGAATTAGGTTTGAGGGTATCTTTACATGTATCATTTTAGAGTATGTTGTGCCTGTTGGGTGCTTAATTCAGGGCCTGGGAGTGGTCTGATTTTTTCTTTTTTAAATCAAGGCTAGTGCTCTACCACATGAGCCACAGCTCTACTTCCAGGCTTTTTCTTTTTGGCTGGTTACTTGGTGATAACAGGCTCACAGTCTTTAAGGCTAGTGCTGGCTTTAAACAGCAACCCTCAGTTCTCAGCCTCCTGAGTAGCTGGTGTAAGCATGAGCCAATGGGGCCTAGCATATTTTGTTAGTTTTTGAGAAATACATTATATAGGTTAATCGAAAAGCATATAAAAATTATTTCTCCTAATTCTTGAACGAAACTGCTTAACAAGAAGAAATTCCAGAACTGGTATCTTGTGTGTTATGGAGAGGTGGTCTATGTCTATGCATGCCAGTGGCTTGCTCTGTTTGCTTTGCCTTCTTGAATACTAGACATAGCTTTCCAACTTCAACAGCCATATTTTACAGCATTATCCACCCCCCCACACACGAATCACAATAATGTGCGCATACATTCTTTCTCTAACAGTGTTATTTTCTATAATGAAGTATTTTCTCTGCAGAGAAATCAAGGGAAAAAGGAAAATGCTCAAATTATTGCAGACATTCTTTAGTCACCCAAATCTCCTGTTGTTTATGCTATTTCCTGTGGTGAAAAAAAATCATGCATTGTTGTGTGTTCTCTTTGTAAATTGTTACAGATAGCCACACTTTTTTCTGAAAATAAATTTCCCAAAGTGAATTTTTAATCAATGTGCTGATTTAATTGCAGTCCAGATTTTATGGTAAATTAAATTCACCATTTGAAAGGTTTACATTTTTCCCAGAAATAATTTCTTGTACCATGTACAGTTTTTCCATTACTAATGAAGTTATCTTGACGAATGTGTGTCAGAAATATGGAAAGACCCAATGGGCTAGATCCAAACCGCAGATGAAAAGTGAAAACAGGACTCCAGCTCTCTCAGGCTGGCTCATCCCATGCTATCCATAAGGCAGATACAGGAAGCTATGCTGACTCAAGTAAAAGAGCGAAGAATTAAAACATTTTCTTATGCTGAAACTTACAATGGGATTTTATTTAGTTTGGTGAAAAACACCGTGAACAATTTTTTTGTGAGCTTTTCTCTCGTTTCCTTACTTTTGTGGTGGTCTTCAGATTCCTAGATCTTTACAAATCCACTTGAATAAAGAACATTTACTGTTCGGAATTGAAAAAGGTTTTTTGTTTGTTTGTTAGCTCTGACTTACCTTTAAGGTCGCTAGGGGATTTAATTTGACTTGTATTTTAGACTTTATTTTTAATGAGTAGAAATTATACTGGAAGGCAGGGTCTGGCTGTGTTGCCTTGGCTGGTATTAAGGTAAAGTGCTCAATCAATCCTTCTGTCTCAGAGTCTGGAGTCACTGGGTCTGAAATATGAGCCCTGGTGCCCCAATACCCAGCTTCATTGCATTTCCTTGTTTTCCCAGGTATAATGATGATAATTTGATTGTGTTTGCACTGAGTGACAAATGAATTTGGAGTGTGTTTTGTCTTCCCCCTTCTCTCTCCTTGTCCTCCGCTCTCCCTTGTCTTCCCATGCCCTCCTCCCTTCCCTTCCTTTCCTCGTTCTCTCCCCTGCTTTTTTTCTCCCTTCCCCCTTCTCTCCCTCTCTCCTTTCCCACTCGCCTCTTCTGTTCCCTTCTCTCCCCCTCTTCAGCTTTATTCTTTTTCTTTTCTTGCAGCACTGGGAATCAAACCCAGGGTCTTGGGCATGCTAGGCCTACCCAAATGGAGGTTTTTTCTGATATTATATTTGGAAAAAATGACTGTGGTTTTCAAATATTGTTAATCCCCTAAATTTTTCATCCCTCAAACACAATAATCCCAAAGCCTATGGATTTTTACATCCAATTAAACAAGTTGTAGTGAAATATTTGAGTTTGATCCTCTCCATCATGAGATTTAGGATGACCTCAGATGTGGGCCATGCAGTTAATCTGACAAAGGCACGGGCCATACCAACCTGGAGTGGACTTCCAAAAGGTAGATGTCTTGCTGGATATTATAACTAGATTAAAGCTGTAATTGCGGCTTGGTTTTTATCAGATGATGACATGCAATTCAGCTATACAGAAAAAAATGTGTATCCACAATTTTTGGTCATTTTCTGTGGCTGAGAATAGCCTCTGTTCTTTTTTTCTCCCCAACAATGAATACTTTTTTAGATGGTATTTAAGGTGATCATATTAATTGGTATGAGGGCATCTATGTACTTATGAAATCTAGTCCTAGATCATTAGGACAACATCCTCTGTTCACCATATCTTACCATCTTTAGTGGCAAGAACATCAAAGTCTCTGGGATATTTTTAGGATGTTGGAGGTTACACAGTAGAAGCCATAAGTTTAATATGGGCATTGTCTCTTCAGAAGAGCCTGTCTATCACATGTGAAGATTTCTAAACCTCCCATGCCTTTGCCACATCATGGCGATGAATCCTAATGTTGGTAATCTCAAGTTATTTCTAAGTTTTCAACATAGTTCTGCTGACAGTAAGAAACACAAATACTTCCTGTTCTTTAATGTATACACCACAGCAAAGAAATGCAGGCAAAGGTAGGTCCCGGGACTCAAAGCCTATAATCCTAGCTTTTCAGGAGCCTGAGATCTGATGATTGCAGTTTGAAGCCAGTTTGGGCAGGAAAGTCAATGAGATTCTTATCTCCAATAAACTACTCAGAAAAATCTGGAAATGGCACTGTGGCTCATGTGGTAGAATGCCAGCCTTAAGCAAAAGTTGCTTGGGACAGTGCCCAGAGTTCAAGTCCCAGGACCAACAAACCAAAAATCCCATGCAACAGTAAGCATTTATTGCTTCAGGAAGAATTTATTGTAATAAACACGTATGAGGAAAATATCATTGTTGAAAAAGACTAAAGAGAAATCAGTGTCAATGTGTTTGAAGAAAATGGGGTCATTTGATGTTTAAATCTGACTTTGCCTTTGTTCAATGTTTTTATTGCATACAAGATTGCTAGTCTGATCCATTTGGAATTGATTTTGGTATAGGGTGATATATAAGGATCTAGTATTCGTTTGTTGCATGTGTTGAACCAGTTTTGCCAGCACCATTTGTTAAAGAGTTTATCTTTCTTCCGGACTATTATTTAGCTCCTTTATCAAAGATAAGGTAGGCATAGATCTGTGGGTTCATTTCTGGATCTTCAATTCAGTTCCATTGGTCTTCAGGCCTGTTCCGGTGTCAACACCAGGCTGTTTTTACTCCTATAGCTCTATAAGAGAGCTTGAAGTTGGGTATTGTAAATCCTCCAGCACTGTTCTTTCTTCTTAGGATTGTTTTTGCTATTCTGGGTCTTTTAATGTTCCATATGAATTTCTGGATTGCTTCCTCTCTTTCATTAAAAAATGGTGTTGGAGTATTAATGGGTATTGCATTGAATTTGTAAATAGCCTTTGGCAACATTGCCATTTTGACTATATTATTTCTCCCAATCAAGGAGCATGGGAGTTTTTTCCACTTCCTTAGTCCTGCCTTAATTTTGTTTTTCATGCTTTTAAATTCTCATCATAGAGGTCTTTCACTTCTTTGATTAAGGTTATTTCTAGGTATTTTAAGTTTTTTTGAGGATATTGCAAAGGGAGTTGCTTTCCTGATTTCAGTGTCGGTCTTCGAGTCATTAGCATATAAAAGGCTGTTGATTTTTGAGTGTTTATTTTATATCCTGCCACTTTGCCAAAGTGTTAGATCAGCTCTAGTAGCTAGGGAGTAGAGTCTATGGGGTTCTTTAGGTATGGGATCATGTAATCTTCAAAAAGAAAAAGTTTCACTTCATCTTTTCCTACTTGGATCCCCTTTATGTTCTCTTCTTGCCTAATTGCTCTGGCTAGGAATTCTAGTATTCTGTTGAAGAGGAGGGGGAGAGAGCAGACATACCTGTCTTGCTCCTGATTTCAAAGTGAATGGCTTTAGCTTTTCACCGTTTAGAATTATGCTTGCAGTTGGTTTGTCCTAAACTTCCTTTATTTTATTCAGGAATGTTCCCAGGAATCCCAGTTTTTCCAGGGCTATTATCATAAATGGGTGCTGGATTTTATCGAACGCCTTTTCCGCATCCAGAGATATAACCATGTGGTTCTTTACCTTGCTCCGGTTGATGTGGTGGATTACAATAATTGACTTGCATATATTAAACCAACTTTGCATCCCTGGGATGAATCCAGTTTGGTCATGGTGTATGATTTTTTTGATGACTGTTGAATTCGATTGGCCAGAATTTTGTTGAGAATTTTTGTGTCTATGTTCATCAGGGAAATCGGTCTGTAGTTCTCTTTTCGTGATGAGTCCCTGCCTGGTTTCGGGATGAGGGTTACGCTGGCTTCATAGAATATGTTTGGTAATGAACTTTCTCTTTCAATTTCATGGAAGAGTTTGAAAAATATTGGTGTGTGTTCTGTTTTGAAGGCCTCGTAGAATTCTGCTGTGAATCCATCTGCAGCTAGACTTTTTTCGGATGGGAGACCACTTATTGCTGTTTCTATTTCAATGCTGGATATGAGTCTGTTTAGAAGGTTTAAATATTCATGATTAAGTTTGGGGATATCAATTTTTTCTAGAAAACCATCCATTTCTTCCAGGTTCTTGAATTTGTTGGCGTAAAGGTTTGCAAAATAGTCCCTTATTGTGTTCTGAATTTTGGATGTTTCTGTGGTGATGTTACCTGTTTCATCTCTGATCTTGTTTATTTGGGTGTGCTGCCTTCGTTTTTTGGTCAGGTTTGCTAGGGGTTTGTCTATCATGTTAATTTTTTTCAACGAACCAACTCTTTGTTTTGTTGATTGTATCAATTTTTTTGTCTCTAGTTTATTTAACTCTGATTTGGTTTTAATTATTTCCTTCCATCTATTGACTTTGGGTTTGGCTTGTTGTTCTCTTTTGAGAAGATTAAGGTGCTTCCTTAAGTGGTTGAGTTGCTGTTTATCCACATTGTTGGTGTATGCACTCAGAGATATGAATTTTCGTCGGAGTACAGACTTTTCTGTGTCCCAAAGAAGCTGGTACATTGTGTACTTATCTTTGTTGAATTCCGTAAACATTTGAATTTCTGTCCTTATTTCTTTAATGACCCACAGATGGTTCAGCAGTATGTTGCTTAGTCTTCATGGTTTGTAGGATTTTGTGTGGTGGCTATTTGAGTTCAGCTCTAGGTTTATTCCTTTGTGGTCTGAGAGAATGCAGGGAATTATTTTGATCCTTCACAATTTGTGCAGATTTTCTTCGTGCCCTAAGATGTGATCTATTTTGGAAAATGTTCCTTGTGCTGCCAAAAAGAATGTCTGTTCTGGTATTGCTTGATGAATTATTCTGTAGATGTTGGTTATGTCTATTTCGTCTATGCACTTGTTTAGTTGTGTGGTTTCTTTGTTCCATTTTTGGCATGTTGATCTGCCCAGAGGTGACAGTGGAGTGTTAAAGTCTCCAATTATCAATGTATTTGGGTCTATGCGTGTTTTTAGAGTTAGTAGTGTATGTTTGTTGAAGTTGGGTGCTCCTGTATTTGATGTGTGGATATTTAGGATGGTTAAATACTCCTGTAGGAGTGAACCCTTTATTAGTATGCAGTAACCTTCTTTGTCTCTTCTTACCATTTTTAATTTATAGAATTTAATTTGTAGAATTGCAACTCTAGCCTTCTATTGGGGGGCATTTACTGGTAGATTTTATTCCATCCTTTCACTTTTAGATGTTTGCTTTTGCTGGATAGATGTGTCTCTTGGAGGCAACAGAAAGATGGATTTTGATTTTTGATCCAACTAATGAGCCTGCGGCTATGAATGAGAGTTTAGCTGTGTACAGTATTCTTGGTTGATAGTTTTTCTTATTTAGGGTTTGGTATACTTCATGCACGCTCTCCTTGCTTTCAAGGTTTCTGCTGAGAAGTCTGGGGTAATTCTGATTGGTTTTCCTTTATATGTGATTATTTTCTTCTCCATAACAGCTTTAAAGATTCTTTCCTTGGACTCTATTATCCTGTTTTGTTGACAATGTGTCGGTGGGATGTCCTCCTCTGGTCTGGTCGGTTTGGGGTTGTAAATGTTTCTTGTATCTGTATCAGCCTATCCTCCGGGATATTTGGGAAGTTCTCGGCTATATTCTGTTAAATAGTTTGCCCATTCCCCTAATTTTTTCTCCAGGTTTTCCTCAATACCTATTTGCCTTAAATTGGGCTTCCTGATTTGGTCTTGGGGCTCCTGGAGTAATCTGTTTTGTTGATTGGATTGTTTTGGTATTGTTTTTTTGACATTTCTTCATAGAGTCTAGGGAATCTACAGCTCCTGAGATTCGATCCTCTGCTTCTTCTAGTTGGGAGTGTAGACTAGCTACTTGATTTCATATCTCTTTTCCTTCTGACTGGTCTTTCCTGATGATTTCCATGTCCTTGCTATAAGTATCTCTTACGTCCTGCATGGAATTCTTTTCTTCATTAATTTGGTTTTGAGTGCTGTCTCTCAAATCTTTTAGCTGGGTAACTATCTTTTCGTTTGCCTCTTCAAGTTCATCTATCTTTCTCTATGTTGAGGCCATGAAATCGTCTATTACTTTATGGATTGATTGATGTCTATGGATGGATGGATTCTATGCTTCCTGCTTGTTTTGAGTGGGAAATTGGACTCCATTGTTTACCATCTTGAGTTTCTTCTGCCCTTTCGGAACGGGAATGCCAATCTACAAGCACCTTTGAGCACCATTTAAGACACAAAGTAGACCTTACCAAGCAATGTCGTGTAAATCTTAGACGTTCACAATTATATACAGATACCTTGTATAACTGTATATAGAATTTGATTTGGTGTTCCTAAAGAATACATTTTCAACATAACAACCAATCCTGAGCCCTGTATTCAGTAGTTCATTATTTACTGTTACAATCCTATGAGCAATTTTTGTTCTTATGCACTTGTTGAACTGGCTGGATTTCTCTATGAACCACTTTGATTCACTTGGGTTGAACAGGCATACCCTCTATCCAATAACTGGGGGTCAATGGAGTCTGGAGGTCCTGGAGGTAAATCTGGACAGTAGGTTAGAGGTAGTGAAGAGAATCGAGTAAAATGTAATTGGGGAGGGATGATTTTGGTTTAGTTTCAGTGGCATGGAAATGTGAAGAGTAGAATCGGTAGAAAGAACAAGGTTAAAATGAAGATCATGGAGAGTTAGCAGAAAAGTGTCAAGGTGGTAGTCACAAGAAACGAATTAAAAAGAAAGAGAATGTGAATTGAGAATAAATAAAAAATACTGGAAGACAAATGCACAAAACAGAAAAATTAACAATCCCCCCCCCGAAAAAGGAAATAAAAAAATGATAAAACGAACAAAAATGGAAAACAAAACATCAACGACATTTTAGAGATGAAAGATAGAAAAAAAAAGTTTAAAAAATTGTTTAAACCAATGGAGTCTTCCTTGCTTGGGTGGGCTTTCTCCAGTCTCGGGTTTCCTTGCATTGGTGTGTAGTCTATTTTGATGCTTGTGTGGTTTGACCTGCTTTCAGTTTTCAGGGGGTGGATCAGCTCTGACCCTCCTCCCCTGTCATTGAAATCCTGAGGCTCTGTGATTCACACAGCTTGCACATAGGCCTTGGGTGTCCTCTGTAAATGGGGGGCGTGAACAGTCTTGGGAGCCCTGGCTCCTCCCGTCTGCTGTGAGACTGGTGCTTTTATCGCCTGGCTTTGAAGAGCCTGTGTACTCAGCAGGGCGGGTTGGCTCTGGACTGGTTTACCTGTCTGAGAGCCGCTTGCCTTTGGGTGGTTCCTCCCTCATGGGCATGACAGCCTCCTGAACAGAGCTGGCTATGGAATTCAACTCCATTTTGGTCTGGGAATTAGGCTTCCTCTGTGATGGGGCCATTTATCTGTCTCGGGAACTGTTTGTTCTCCCATCTGGTTGTTCCTTGCTGCTAGTACCTGCTCTCCACTTTTTGTTTTAATTTAGAAATTTAGGCGGGCAGGGCGGGCAACTCTGGCTGAGTTCACCTGAGTGTGTGAACTGTGGCCCGGATGAGCTTCCTGCCTGGGCAGGGGTTGTGCTGCTGGGTGGAGCTGGCTCTCATTGGTCGGTCCCTCTTGCCCTTTTCAAAGCTGGCCCCTTTGTCCTGGCTTTCCCCAGGCCAGGTTTAATTCCAGTCTGGTCTGACCCTATGCCAGTGTCAGAGATGGCGCTGTGCACTGGCAGTGGGGGAAGGCTACCTCCCAAAAGTTTCTCTGTGGGCACAAGTGAGAATATCTTTTGTAGGGTACTCATGTTTGTTTGCATTTTTGGCCTGTCCATGCTCAGCCTGCGATCCACGTCTGTCTGCCACCATCTGGAGGATTTCTTCTTGGTCACCTCTGTGTGCTTTAGGTGCACGAACTGTGGGATACTGTGCCAGCACCAGCAATGGCTTGGTAGAGGGATGGGGCCCAGAACTCAAATCTGTGTTTTCAGGCCAGCAAAGTCGATTTTTCCTTCCTGGACAGAATCTCTGTACTCTTATAACTTACTTGGGCTGTCTTTCTAGGAGTAAAAGTTTCTGGAGTGGTTAGACTGGGGTGTTGGAGAGAGCTGAGCTAGGGCTCTGCTGCTCCTCCACTCAGGGAAAATATTTTTAAATTGCTGTGTGCTGGTGATTAATGCCTAGCTATTTAGAAGACTCAAAGTGCGGATTGCAGTTGGAAGCTAGCCTGGAGAGGAAATTGACTGAGATTCTGGACTCCATATGACCACCAAAAGAAAACAAAAACCCAAAACAAACAAAAAAAAACCAGCAGAAAGTGCAGCTGTGGTAGAGTGCTAGCCTTCAGCTCTAAAAATCAGGATCAGTGGCCAGACCAGAACTGGGACCAGTAACCCAGAGACCTAGTGAAATGTTCATTGTGACTAAGCCTGCCTTATTATTTAGAGCTAGAAATGGGCTGTTAAGATCTTGGGAAGAACTAACTGGGTATCAAACTAATTAAAGTCTCCAAAAATAACTAAAAGTGTATTAAAATGTAGTCTATAATCAGTTGTGCCCAATATTAATGAATTTAACCCTATATTATGATGGGTATTTGAGTTCATAGTTTCCAGTTGGTTTACACTTTGCAGTTTCTAAAGTAGCAGCCCCCACTTTTTTGTTTGGAAAACTAGTAATTGATTTTCTTTTTCTTATGTAATTTGGAAATTCTCTGCTGAGAATTATGATACCATGTAGAAAGCTGTTGACACACCAATTAGGTGGTTTTCCTGAAGCTAAATGATGCCTGTCAGTTGTTAGGTCAACTGTAAGATTTTGATCCTCTCTGCAGGTGAGCTTTTCCTGGCCATTATTTTTAAGGACCCTCACCAGCGCTCATAAAGATGGGTTTAGGTACTGCAGCCATGTTTACTAGTAAATACTTTGGGAGTTGGCTAAGCTCTCCTAGGGCTGCAAAAATCAGTTGGGTCTAAAAGAAACAGTGGTGTCAAGACTCTGGCTAATTCTTCCCTTTACGTGGCTGTCCATGTGTCCTGTTGGATGTGTAACAACATCCTGTGCTTTGACCTAGGAGCCGGTTGTATCCGTAATTCTACAAACAAACATGTTTCCAGATGCTTTCAAATAATGTCCCAAATGAGAATTGTTGTTTGAAGCATACCCTGTGAGTAAAGATGATGGGTATCAGTGTGGGTTTCTTTAGGAGTAAAGGAAGCAGAGGGTGATTATGACAAACAGGATCTGGGTCTCCCTTTAGTTGGAGGCATTCACTGTGGTATTGTGGTGGTGGATGCAACAGTAGAAGACAAATTCTCTTCCCTCCACCTTGTGATTGCTTCTACTGCCATATGACAGGGTTGGGCTCAAGATCCACCTGTTAGTATTCCTACACAGTACGTGTGCATGGCCATGAACACATTGGAGTCACAAGGCTGCACAATCCCCATGTCTTTCTGCAGAGAAGTCCAGTGTTGCATACTGGGCTGGGTATAATTTGTCAGTGCACACTGAGGTATATCATGTGTACTCATGGAGGCACAGTATCTTGCTGTGGAAGTGAACCCTGGTTTAATGAGCAGGAAGGTCCCCCTGGACAGTTCACAGAGGCTGCCGTCTCGGGTTTACTATTTGCAGAGATCACCTGGGTTCCTGCTTCTATTCCACACAGCTTTAAGCTATCTATTGGGTATTTCAAAATAAATATGACTCTGTGTGTGTGTGCGTGTGTGTGTGTGTGTGTGTGTGTGTGTGTATGAGAGAGAGAGAGTATCCATATACATATGTGCACTAATACTTGACCTCAGGGCATCTTTCTTTAATTTATGTTTATTTTCAAGTTGGTGTACAGAGGGGTTACATTTTCATACCTAAAGTAATGAGTACATTTCTTATCAAACTTGCTACCTCATCCCTCATTTTTCTTCCAGATTTTTCCCTCCCTCCATTTTTACAGTTAGTTTACAACATATCTTGTAGTTATTACTTTTGCATTCGTTCTCGTTTTACCATTTGCCTCAATATTTTGATGTTCCCATCCCTTCCCTAATTCACACACACACACACACACACTCACACACACACACACATAAACACACACACACACACACACACACACACACACACACACACACATATATATATATATAGATAGATAGATAGATAGATAGATATATGTATATCCAGGGTATCAAAATCAAAAACAGTGACAAGGCCACACCATAGCGAAGATAAGCAAAAGGAAAAAGGAATGATTTCATATAGCACGTTAAAAATAACAACAATGATAACACATTTGTTTCCATATCTTAGAGTTTGTTTCACTTCACATCATTTTATGTGATCATAGGTACATAACTACTGAGATATGGTGTTTCATAATGGCTTTCAAAGCCCACTGGCACTCTGCTACCAGGGACACATAGCCTGCCTTCCAGTCCGGCCCCGCCTATTGTGCCACCTGTGCTGCCCTTGAAAGTTCTCAGTGTTGTGTGTGTAGTCAGAGGCTACCTACAATTTTTTCACATTGCATCCTTGAATTCCTCCAATGAGATTTTGCTTAAATAGTAATGCAGTGTAGGGTTTATTGAAATATATAGTCTTCAGTCTTTGGACACATTTGTTGGAGAAGTTCATCTTTTTGTTAAGTTAAACATTTGTTTTCAGGTAGTATCATTTGATTCTGGACATCATCACCATCCACTGTCATGAAAAAGCTGAAATACCTCTTTTTTATGACAGTTCTTCAGATGTGTGAAATCGCAGATTGCATTTCACACTATTTCAGAATAAATGTTTTTATTTTTAGGATTAATTCCCTTAGATTATTAGGCAGTTTGAATTTGTTTTTTCTTAGAGTGCTTGCTTGCAATAACAGATCTGAATAAAGCTGCAGTTTGTTCAGAGAAGAAAACTTCAGTTCTGTATATCATACTGTCTGCTAAGGAACCTCCAATCGCAGTCATATTCTTTCTGGAGTTGTACTTTTGTCCACAGACATAGAGATTCATGCTTATTTAAACTTCTAATTATTTTCATATATGCCACTAAGTCCTGCCTTGTCTACTCATTATTGTACAAGTTTTAAAGGGAAGGAGCACACTGAAACATTTTGTATAATTTAATTGGAGAGAAGAGTCTCATAGTCTCCTCTGCCTGGGCTGGCTTCCAACTGTGAACTGTGATCTCAACCTCCTTAGTAGGTACGATTATTGGCATGAGCCACTGGTGCCAGGCAACTTGTCACATTGTTTTTCCCACCAAATGTCCATCCAATTTGTAGAAAATCCAACTTTGGCTTTGTCAGGATTGATTGCAATCATGATCATTTCAGTGATATTCAACTCTGGGCTTCATTTTCTGCTTTTGTTGCTCTCAATCTGTTCATGAGGGCCTTGAGAAGTGTCTTCTTAGCCACGATGCTTGCATGAAGCATCTTTCCTGAATAGCCGTACTTTTAACTATGGTCCTCCAGAGAATGCTCTCTTTTCATGTTAGCAAATGGTACAAGGAAGAAGGTTTTCAAGGTTCAATAAATTACATGCGCATGGAATCAAACAGATGTAAGCACGTTTACTTACTGGAAAATTTGTGAATGGTGAGTCACAATTCACAACAGCAGTGTACCATTTAGCAAACTCAAGAGGTTTAGAAAATTAAAATGTATTCTTTTGGAGCAGAATATATGTATATATAAGTTCATCAGAATAAAATTTTTCCTCTTAAATAATATGGTTAAGAGCAAGTAGTTCTAAGGACTATGTTTTTGATCATGGAAATAAGGAGGAGACATAATTTACAAGTTTGCAGAAAGTTAGTTGACATTGTCTAGGGTTGGTAAAGTGAAATTAACTTGAAGCGTGCTTGCCTAGCATGCATGAAGCCCTGGGTTCAATGTCCCAGAACCACAGAAACAGAGAAGGACAGAAGTGGCACTATGGCTCAAGCGACAGATTGATAGCTTGAGCAAACATAAGCCAGGGACAGTGCTCAGGCCCTGACTCCCAAGCCCCAGGAATGACAAAATAAAAATAAACCCAATATAAAGAACCTTCAAAATGGGAACCAGAGGCTGGACAAATCCAGCCCCTGCCTCATGAGGCTTCTACCAGGCTTCATTCAAGGACTGCCACCTAACACCAAGGGACCCTGCTGCTCGCTGCTTCAGGAGGGGTCACATTTCTGCCTTTTACCCCTAATGTCGACGCCCTTTACCAGCAGGAAGCAGCCAAAGAGTCATTGTCCTTTTCCATAGCTATTAAAAGGGTAGAATGTCAGTTCCCTCCTGGAGGGCTCCAAGCAGATGCCCCTCACCTCATTATGTCTCCACACAGTTACTGGGTAACCAGCAGGCCTAGAGGCAGGTACCTTCCCCTTCCCTAAGGTCACATCCTAATCCATCTGACCCAATGCCCTGCCAGCTTGGGCTGGCAAGAACAACCCCAATGAATTTTACTGGATCTCTCTCTCTCTCTCTTTCTCTCTCTTTTTTTAAATTTCTTGATATTGATGTTGTCCTCTGTTTGGAGGAAACTTCTGTGTTGACTTTCACCTCTGGGGTTTTGAGTTGTAGTTACAGGGTGGTCATCCCAAATAAAATGTGTTAGTGTCACCTTCTACATCGTACCTCCAAGACTGAATCTATTGGCTCATTCTATTCCTCCTGATAACCGCCTACTGTTTTATTTTCTGTCTTGCTGTCATCCAGTTCATGCTTTTCTATAAGTCTTACATTTTTTACTTATATATTTTTACTATCCTTGTGACGTAATTCCTTTCTTTTTTTTCAAATTTTTATTATTAAACTGATGTACAGAGGTTACAGTTTCATACATTAGGCATTGGATACATTTGTTGTACTGTTTGTTACCTTGTTCCTCAAACCCCACTCCACTCTCCCCCTTACCCTTTCCCCCCCTGAGGTGTTCAGTTCAGTTACACCAAACATTTTTGCACGTATTGCTATTGTATTTGTTTGTCTTTTTTTACCCTGTGTCTCGCAATTTTGGTATTCCCTTTCAATTTCCTAGTTCCAATACCAGTATACACAGTTTCCAATATACTCAGATAAGATTACAGAGATAGTGTAGGTACAACCACAGGAAGGTGATACAAGAACTTCATCAATAATAGAAGCTACAGATACACATGGGACATTGAAAGTAGTTACAACTGTGATATAACAATTGTATCCATAACATGGAGTTCATTTCACTTAGCATCATCTTATGTGTTCATAAGGGTATAGCAATTGGGCCTTGTGATGCTCTGCTATGACTTGCCTAAACCTGTACTAATTATTCCCAATAAGGGAGACCATAGTGTCCATGTTTCTTTGGTTCTGTCTCACTTCACTTAGTATAATTTTTTCCAAGTCCTTCCATTTCCTTACAAATGGCATTTGTTACTTTTAAAGGCCTTGTAGTTATTCCCAATCAGCATTGTATATAGCTTTATTTAGGCTCAAATGACAACTTTTAGGCTATTATGTCTAGCAATCTCTGAGCTGGTGTGTGTGTGTGTGTGTATGTGTGTGTGTGTGTGCTCTTGAGGTTTGAACTAGGGCCTGGGCACTATAGCTGAGCATTTTTGTTCAAGTCCAGCGCTGTGCCATTGGAGCCCCAGCTCCCCTTTTGCTTTCTGATGATTAATTAGACGTGAGTCTCATGGGCTTTTCTGCCCAGGCTGGCTTCAAATTGTGATCTGCATATCTCAGCATTCTGAGTAGGTTCATTACAGGTATGGACCATAGGCACTCTACTTTTTGTTTTCAACAGACAAGAGCTGATTATTGAGGAACAGTGAGGAGATCTCTTACTTTTGAGCTGGTTTTGATTGCATTTTTTTTCTTCTTAAAAACCTGAATTGACTGCTTTTCCTTTAGTCCTTCCTGGTCTGATACTAAAAGCCTTTCACAATGGAGCTCCTTTCCATATTCCCAGATTTCCCTCTTTTCTTTTCTCTTTTTTCCCCTCTGTGATTTGTTCCCGCTAGTATGGAACACGCAAACAGCCTTCTAACTTCAGGCCTCTTAGAGGCCAGTTCAGATACTGGTCTTCCTGTCCAAAACTAATTTCTTCTTCCCCTGAACCTTTAGGTTACTTTCTAATGATAGCATGATCTTCCCTTATTTCCAGGGCTGACATTTGTGTACTTCTTGTGTCAAATTCTTGAAGGTTTGGCTTCATTTTGGTTTTGTGTTTCTGTCCTTCCTACACCTTAAGACAGAGGCCCTGATGATTTAATTAGTTTGTAAAAAATATGTAAACTCATGGAGAAGTTTAATAGTGTCTACTCAGAAGAAATGAGGAGATAGCATGGTAGTTTCAGTCCGACAGAAACATTGAATTGGGAATCACTTTAATCCTAAAATATATCTAAAATCTTAAGATTTGTTAGTCAAGTATGCACTCAGAATTATGTTAATTTAAGTCATTTGTATCATTAGAGCTAAATCATTATACACTTAGAAGGAAAATCCAAACAGTGACTCCTCTCAAAACCATTTCAGAGAAAGCCAGAATGTTTTGAGATAGGATAGTATTCAACTATCACTGATGAGAATACCTTTTCTTCTTACATTGATTGGGTATTTACTAGTCAAAAACTCCTTATGTAAATAAAAACAACTCAGTCTCCAGAGTTTACCTTTACTTTATTTGCTTATTGCTAGAATTTGTAGTTCTCCATATCTACCACAGTTATATCACCTTATAATTTGGATTTCATATCTTTGTAAACCTTACAAAATTTGACGTTTGTATGCATTAACTTGAAGACCATTGGAATATTGATAGTTATACGAATCATTGTTTAAATCATTAATTCTGAGAAGACAGAAATTTTGAAATAAATGCTGTCATGGAATCAATTTTTGTGCTTAAAAAAAGTTTTCCTTTGACTTTGGATGCCCTTATCATAGTTAGTACTCATTTCGAGTATTATTTATGCTTTTACTCATCCAACTTTTTTTTAGTGTTTAATAAAATGCAATTAGCAGATCATCTGTTATAAAATGGTAGCTGTCAGACCAGCGTTTGCATACTTCAGTTCCCCATGGGCCAGAAAACATGACTTTCATTCTGTAGCCTTAGCCTTGACGCTGCCTGCTACAATGCCTTCTTATCTTCTGGTAGAAACACCTGCCCAACGCAAGTCATCCTGTCAGACTTGCTCCAGCCCTTGTGTTACAGTGTCATAGTTGACGTTCACAGGACCTCTGGAGCCGCAAATCCATCCCCTGGCCATTCTGCTGGGACTGGCTTGGGCCAGGTTCCTAGGCAAATACAATTTCCACCTCCCCTCCTGCTCCATCCTCCCACATCCTGGCTGAACCCGTGTGGGACAGCTTGCCCACCGCCTCAGCCCTTGCCAGTCCTGGAAGCGGCCGGTGTATGGATCTGCCATTTTTCTCGCCCTCCATGTCATCCAGGTCAGCGGATCCGGGCATTTCCTTCCTGTGCAGATTTCCGCTTACCTCTTGTCTGCCCTCTTGCCTTGGCCTCTCTGGCCCAGATCACTGCCTGCTCCTTTCTGCTATTGGGAAGCCAAGGATTATACTGGCTATAGGCAGGAGCTGGCAATCCTGGTGCCCGTGGCTCACAGCCATATGTTTTAGGCTCCTTCAGGAAGCTCTGCTAAGACACCAGGGAAAGGGATATCTGACCCTTCCCTGCCGTGACCAAGGCACACTCGCACCCAGCAATGGTATTCGTAGGCAGCATCATCACTGTCATGCAGATCTCCAAGAGCAGAGGCAGCTTGGCATCAAGTAAGGAGAGGGAGCCTTCGCCATATGATTGGTTTCCGGGAACTTCAAAAAACAAGTAACGTGTAAACACTTTGAACTCCCTCTGTCCAACCTCATACGTGATACACTCATGCAACCGCACATGAACAAAAAATTCCTCACAGACGAGGTGACTCTCTCTCTCTCTCTTTCTCTCTCTTCCTCCCCGCCACCCACACATGCTCACTTTAACACACTGTGCCGGGTCCTCCTGGATCTACATCCACATACCTATTTACACATATGCAGACTTAGGCTTAGGAAGCACACCCTTGTACAGCATCAAGAACACACACGCATGTAGGCAAGCAGGGGCACACACACACACACGCGAGCGCACCCAGTACACAGTGGCTTGGAAGGTGCTAAGGGGTTTTCGAGGACTGTGTCCTACTTGCTCAAGTCCAGGGTGATGTTCTTGTGGTGGGCGTGGCTAAGGAGCTCAGCGCTGCTTACTGGCCAGTCCATTGGCATTTGTGCCTCCCCCTGCTGTCCTCACCAGTCTCCCATTCCCTGAACCATGCAGCTTCGGAGACCTGGGTAGCAACAAACTCTTGGGGAAATCAATCAAGGCAGAAATGTCAATGTAACGAGACCACATGATTACGCCCCTGTAGTGCCCCAACCAAGGATGGCATTCGTTACCCCTCAGGTCTACACCCTAAAGCACAGCGCTGCACGCAGAGAATGGGGCAGGCCTGTGCCCCAGAATCCCTTGCCTCTTCTCCCTTCTACTTGGTCCCAGGGTGGTGGGGCGCCCAACCTGGCCTTCCTAGCCACCACCTGCCATCTGCGGCTGAGTTCCTGAGGCTTGTCCCCTGCACACATACCTCCTTTGCTGTATAACTCTTTCCGAGTTCTCTCTCCTAGCCCTCCTGTCCCTGCCTTGCTGCTCGGGACTGCTTTCAACTCACACATGCCTCTGCGCCACTGCCTCTTTGCCTCTGCCTCTGCTTCCCAATTTCCCCCTCCTCCTCTTGAGGTTCACAGGCTGCACACCTCCCCATGCACCTCTTCACTTCTTCTGGGGAAATTACAACTGCCTCACCCTGGCCTAGCCCTTCTTATCTTCTCCAAATCTCCCTCTGCTCTCACCCTCTGCACACCTGGGCTCTCTCAGTCCTCTGGTGAACATCAATCCCCATTTATCTAATCTGTTGTCCGCCTGCTCTGTGCCCAAGCCCCTCTGCTCCTTTTCTGTGCACAGGAGGTTTGTGACAAAGGTAGGAGGGAAGCGGCACTCCTTTTCTGCCTTCTGGTTTTATGACTGACATCCGATTGGTCTGGAAACGGCCTCTGCCCCCTTGGCCAAGACCACCTGAAGACCTTGCCGGGCTTGCTAGGCAGCAGCCCTGTGTTTTTCTGAGCCAGAAGGACTGCACATATGTGGCCCACTGTGCAGCAAAACCTCCAGGGGGTGGTCGGATGTTTTGTTTCTCCATTCCTTGCCCACTTTGTTGATGTGTGCTTTCATTTGCATTCCAACAGGAACAGCCTTAAGGGAGGGGTAGTGAGGCTGCTTAGAGGTAGGCAGTTGGTGCTCACAGGCCAGCAGGGCCTCCTGGTGCCTCACTAACAGTGCATTTGCACCTGGGGTGCTGGTAAGCCTCTGGGCAGTGCCCATATGGTTTGGAGCTCTGTGACATGGCCAGGTACTAGGCGCCTCCTGCTGACTTGAGCCAGTGTTCCAACTGGAGTTGCCATAGCAAAAAGGACACAGGGCCCCTTGGGGGTTTGCTGTAAGTTCTCACTAGTTCTCACAGGCCTTCGGGGATGCACAGGATGTGTAGAGCCCCAAATCCCTCCCCTGACCATTCTGCTGTGACCGGCTTGGGCCAGGGTCCTAGGCAAATACACTTTCCACCTCCCTTCCTGCTCCATCTTCCCACATCCTGGTTGAACCCGTGTGACACAGCTCCCCACCGCCTCTGCCCTTGCCAGTCCTGGAAGTGGCTGGTGTCTGGATCCACCACCTCTCTCACCATCAACATCATCTCTCTTGCTGAGAGCATAAGGGAGATACAAGGTTAGCAGGTCAGCGAATCTGGGCATCTCCTTTCTGCACTAGTGTCTGCTTAACTCTTGTCTTCCCTCTTGCCTTGGCCTCTCTGGCCCAGATCCCTGCCTGCTACTTCCTGCTATTGAGCAGCCAAGGATTATACTGGCTAGAGGCAGGAGCTGGCAATCCTGGTGCCCGTGGCTCACAGCCATATGTTTAAGGCTCCTGCAGGAAGCTCTGCTAAGACACCAGGGAAAGGGATATCTGACCCTTCCCTGCCTCGACCAAGGCACACTAGCACCCAGCAACAGTATTCGTAGGCGTCATTGTCACTGTCATGCAGATCTCCAAGAGCAGATGCTGCTAGGTATCCCGGGACTCAAGCCCGGAGACCTTTGTGCAGAGGACAGCACAAAAAGGGAGATTTTGCCAAATGATTGGTGTCTGGGAACTTGAAATAAGCAAGTAAACATGCACACAATTGGAACTCCCTATGTCCAACCTCATACATGACACACTTATACAACCGCACATGAACAAAGAATTCCTCATAGGCGAGATGACTCTCTCTCTCTCTTTCTCTGTCTCCCTTCCCGCCACCTCCACATGCTCACTCATAACACACTGTGCCCGGTCCTCCTGGATCTACATCCACATACCTATTTACACATATGCAGACTTCGGCTTAGTAAGCACACCCATGTACAGCATCAGGAACAAACACACACGCATGTAAGCAAGCACGGGCACACATATGCATATGTGAGCCCACCGAGTACACATTGGCTTGGAAGGTGCTAAAGTGTTTCCGGGGACTGTTTCCTACTTGCTCAAGTCAAGGGTGATATTCTGGTGGTGGGCATGGCTAAGGAGCCCAGCGCTGCTAACTGGCCAGTCCATTGGCACTTGTGCCTCCCACTGCTGTCTTCACCAGTATCCCATTCCCTCAACCATGCAGCTTGGGTGACCTGGGTAGCAACAAACTTTGGGAGAAAGAAATCAAGGGAGAAGTGGGAATGCAACAGGACCACAGGATTAGGCCCCAGTAGTGCCCCAACCTGGGAAGGCATTCATTACCGCTCAGGTCTACACCAAGAAGCATGGAGCTGCAAGCAGAGAGCGGGGCAGGCCTGTGCCACAAAATCCCTTGCCTCTTCTTCCTTCTCCCTGGTCCCAGGGTAGTGGGGTGCCCATCGCGATCGTTCAACCTCGCCTTTCTTGTACGGTGCAAGTCAGTTCGCTTTTTGGCGGGAACTGACCAGGAGGGCCTCCTAACGGAGGCTCAACCTGCCCACCTTGATCTTGGGTCTGCTTGTTATTTTGTGGACTGAACAACTGACGAGACTGATAGGCATGGGCAACGTCCCTTCCGCTCCCGTGGACTTGACTTTAGCCCACTGGTAGGAAGTTACTCACAATAGTAGTGTAGAGATCAAGAAAGGAAAGTGGGTGACTCTCTGCTCTTCTGAGTGGCTCACTTTCAAGATGGGTGGCCACCAGAAGGGACTTTTCACTTGAGTACAATTCTCAAAGTAGAGGACTATGTTTTTAATTCCTTACATAGTCACTTCGAAAAAGTTGGTAGATATCACCTTCTCTGGGCCCCTCCCGTGAGTCCGTCCCTTCTCCTTTTGTGTGAAAACTCATTTTGTTTTTTAAACACAAAGAGAAGTTCAAGCACCTGTCACTCATGGTCTCAATTACTTGTGGTAGTATTCAGTTAGCTGCTGTTACTGTGGTGGCACTTACTAAAAACTTCATAGAGTATATTAATCAGCTATAATATCATGATAGTATTACCATATTACTGTACAGTATTATAAAACAGATACACAGGAGATAGTGCTTAGAAAATTTCTAAGTACTGTATGTAAGCATTTAGGTTCTTGACCCACTTAAATATTCATTATGCTAATTTAATTTATTTAGTAATTATTTTCTGATTATATATAAAATATGATTCCTCATTAGTATTACCAGGAGGGTTATATACTTAATTTAATGTTGTCTTTATTTTGCCAGTTCTGAGTCTTGAACTCAGGGCTTGAGCATTGTCCCTGAGCTGCTTTTGTTCAAGGCTAGCACTCTACTATTTGAGCCACAGCACTACTTCCAGCCTTTTCTGTTTATGTGGTGAGGAGGAATGGAACCCAGGGCTTCATGCATGCTAGGCGAGCACTCTGCCGCTAAGCCACATTGCCAGTCGAATATCTTGGGTCTATTTATGATTGTTCATTATGCCAGTCCTGAGGCTTGAACTCAGGGCTTGGGTGCTGTCCTTGTGCTGAAGGCTAGCAGACTACCATTTGAACCACAGGTCCACTTCCAGCTTTTTTTGGTAGTTATTTGGAGATGAGTCTCATAGACTTTCCTGCCTGGATGGATTTGAGCTGTGAGTCTCAGCTCATAGGCTTCTGAGAAGTTAGGATTACAGGTGAGAGCCACTGGCACTTAGCAGCTACTTTTTGTTTTTGTTGTTGTTGTTTTTACAAACTGATTGTAAAGATAAATTACAATATTTTAAGTGATGGACTGCTTTTCCTAATTCAAGTATTTTGGCATATTTTCTAGTTAATCAGTTATGTAGATGTAAAACATTACTTGGAAGATTGTTTATGTGTTTATTATGTGGAAGACAGCAATTTGCTTTCCATAATTGTTCATTCACTTGTAAAAAGCCTTTTCCTTCTGTAAACCAGTCTAAAGCTACAAAAATAGGTATTGAACTATTAGAACCATATTAAACCATATATTGTGCTCTCTCTTCTCTCCTCTCCTCTCCTCTCCTGTCCTCCCCTCCCTTCTCCTCTCCTCCCCTCCCCTCCTCTCCCCTGTCCTCCCCTTTTCTCTCCTCTCCTCTCCCACCACCTGTAGTAACAAGGTTTGAATTCAAGGCTTCATCCTGTCATGTATGCCCACTCAGCTGGTATTCTGCCACTTACACATCTAGCCCAGCATTTCACTGGTTAATTGGAGATGGAGTCTTTTGGACTTTACTGAATGGGCTGGCTTTGAACCCTGACCCTCTGCATCTCAGCTTGCTTAGTAACCAGGTTTACCTGTATGAGCCCCAGGTGCCTGGCTAAATCATGTGTTTTAATTTTAACATGTTTTGTTATGTTCAACGTACATGGCTTAGAACTACATGATGTCAGTAGTTTGTATGCAGCAAACTACATTATTCTTAGAGAATTAGAGAACTAGAGTGCACATTTTGGTATTGAGATTTTCTTTAAAAAAATAAATGAGTAGAACCCTTGAAAGGACAATGAAATATAATATGATGGTCCCATATGTATATGAAGAAGTGTGATGTAAAACACAATGAGTTGCATGGTCCTAGATGCTATGAATTCTGAGGATCCAACAATGAGGTGTGAGCCTTCATACAGCTCGGCTTTCTAAAAATTGTTGGTAATTGATCTTACATTAATTATCTCATTTCATTCCAAAACATCCTGAATATTAGATCGGGTATGTATTGAAATCATAATTTGCGTACAAGAAAACATGGCTTAATGTATGGATCTGTGACCCCTCTGTATATCACTTTGACAATAAATAAGTAATTATATTTTTTTTAAAAAAAGGAAAACACATTGAGAGGCTGCTGGCTACTCCAAGTGGAGGTGATGGTGTCTTTCTAATTATAAGGCTGAGTTTTTTGCTGGCACATGGTAGCTGTGAGGATTATTCTAAAATAAGATTCCTGATCAAAGACGGCCTTTAGAACTTTAGATAACATTGAAAACTACTAGGTCTATCATGATTGCTCTCAACCAACTAATTATGCCTATTTAGAAGTAATAATTATATGAGAGGAGATCATCTTGACAGTTCAGCATTTTCCATTTTCTGAAAAACAAGAAATGTAAGGTTAGACTCATTTTCTCTATACTGATGATGATGTAGGAGCTCAATGTAGTTCCGTGCCAATGTGATCCTTTTAAATAGGACCATATGAAGTTCTGCCTGATGCTTTGCTCATTTGAGCTAAATTTAAAAATTGAAATGTAAGGTTTTTTTTTAATAAGTTAGCAACATATTTCTAACAAATTTTTAATCTTTTATTGGAAAACTAGCATTTTGTGGATCCTTTGTTGTTGTTATTGTTTGTGGGGCATGAACGCAGGTGCTGACCCTGAGTTCACTGACTTTCTTCCTTTCTCTCTTTCTTTCTTCCTCTCTTTCTTTTCTCCCTTCCTTCCTTCCTTACTTCCTTCCTTCCCTCCTTCCTTCCTTCTTTCCTTCCTTCCTTCCTTCATTGCCAGTCCTGGACTCAGGTCCTGAGCGCTGTCCCAGGCTTTTGTTTTTGTTTTGCTCAAGGCTAGTACACTACCACTTGAGCCACTGCTCCACTTCTTGCTTTTTGCTATATGTGGTGGTGAGGAATTGAACCCATGGCTTCATGTATACAAGGCAAGCACTCTACCAATAGGCCATATTCCCAGCCCTTCTTCCTTTCTTTTCAAGGCTAGTCCTCTGTCTCTTTGAGCCACAGTGCCTCTTCCAGGTTTTTGTTTTTGTATTTTTTGTAGTTAATTGGAGATAAGACTCTTTAACAGACATTCTTGTCTTCACTGGCATTCAACCATGATCCTCAAAGGTCAGCCTTCTGAGTAGCTAGGATGACAGACAGGCATGAGCCACCAGCACCCTGTACATTGGGACACTTCTAAAATGTATGTCTTATGCTTAAATACCTCTTCTCCACTGCCTTATGGAAGGAGCCCAAATTGACCCCAGCTTCTTTTTAATTTTCCCAATGCTTATGGCATTCAGCAGCAGGAATTCCTGGTTTCTAGAGAGTTGTTCTCTTCCTGTGTTCCTGTCTCTGTCTCTTCTTCCTGGAATCTTCCCCATTGGTGTCTGCCTGTCAAAAGGCTACCCATTCTTAATGAACTACTCAGATGTGAAGTTGAAATGATAAATCTTTGCTTTCCTTGGCCAGTCCCGCCCCGCCCTGGCAGTTTCCTGTTGTTTCTGCTTGGGGCACTGGAAGGCTCAGGCCAGGGCAGGACGGGCGATGGATGTGGGGCCGGGTGGGGCAGAGCGGACAGGCGGGAGGTAGGCAGTGGAGTCAAAACAGGGTAAAATGATACACGGGTGTGCAATGTGCAAGCTTTGGGTGCTGGGTGCTGAGTGCTAGATACTAGGTAGCTGGGTGCTGGGTACTGGGTGCTGGGTGGCTAGGGGCTGGTTACTGGGTGTCTGGCTGCTAAGTACAGGGTGCTGGGTGGTTGGGTGCTGGGTGACTGGGTGCTTGGTAGCTGGATGTTGAGTAGCTGGATGCTGTGGTCTGAGTAGTTGGGTGCTGTGTCCTGGTTAGATGGGTGATGGGTGCTAGGTACTAGGTGCCTGGGGTCTGAGTAGCAGGGTGCTGGGAACTGGGTGCTCAGTAGCTGGGTACTGGGTGCTGGCTAGCTGGGTGGCTGGGTGCTGGTTGCTGGGTGTCTGGGTGCTGAGTAGCTGGGTGCTTGGGGCTGGTTGGCTGGGTTCTGGGTACTGGGTGATGGGTGCTGATTGGTTATGTCCTGGGTGCTGGGTGCTGGGTGGCTGGGTACTAAGTGCTGGATTAGGTGCTGGGTAGCTGGGTAGCTGGGTGGCTGGGTGCTGAGTAGGTGGGTACTGGACGCTGATTGGCTGGGTACTAGGTACTAGGTGCTGGGTGGTTGGCGCCTGGGTCCTGGGTACTGGGTTGTGAGTAGCTGGGTGGCTGGGTCCTGACTAGCTGGATGCTGAGGTCCAAATAACTGGATACAGGGTGCTGAGTAGCTGAGTGCTGGGTTGCTGGGTACTTGGTGCTGGGTGGCTAGGTACTGAGTCGCTGGGTGCTGGGTACTGGTTGGGTGCTTAGTAGTTGCATGATGAGTAATGGGTGCTAGGTGCTGAGTAGCTGCATGCTGAATGCTGGGTTCTGGGTGCTGAATAGCTGGGTGCTGGGTTGCTGGGTGCTGGGTACTGGGTAGCTGGGTATTGGCTAGCTGGGATGCTGGGTACTGGGTGGCTAGGTGCTGAGTAGCTGAGTAGTGGATGCTGATTGGCTGGATGTTGGTACTGGGTGCTGGGTGGTTATGTGCTGGGTGGCTGGGTACTTGGTGGCTGGGTAGCTGGGTGGGTGGCTCGTTGCTGGGTAGCTGGTTGCTGGGTGGTTGCTGGGTACTGGTTCGCTGGGTGCTGTCCGCCCCGGCTGTCTGTCTCCATCTGTCAGTCCATCCATCTGTCCGTCTGACTCTCTGTCTCCCTGTTCGTCCATCTGTCCGTCTGTCCATCCGTCGATCTGTCTGCCGTCCGTCTGTCTCTGTGTCTGTCTGTCTCACTGCCTGTCTGTCCGTCTGTCTGTCCGTCTACCTGTCTGTCCGTCTGTCTGTCCATCTGTCTCTCGCCCTGTCTCCCTATTTGTCCGTCTGTCTTCCCTGTTCATCCATCTGTGTCTCTGTCTTTCCGTCTGTCTTTCTGTTCGTCCATCTGTCTGTCCATCTGTCCGTCTGTCAGTCTCCCTGTCCATCCGTCCATCTATGTCTGTTTGTCTGTCCATTTTTCCGTCTCCCTGTCTGTCTTTCTGTCTGTCCATCTGTCCGTCCATCCGTCTGTCTCCCTGTCTGTCTGTCTGTCTGTCTCCCTGTCTATCTATCTCCCTGTCCATCTGTCTGTGTCTCTCTAGCTGCATGACTGTCCAACACCCGGTCTAACCGTCCGTCTGTCTGTCTGTCTCAGTCTGTGTCACCCCGTCTGTCTGTCTGTCCGTCTGTGTCTGTGCCTGTTCCTGTCTGTCTGTCTCCCTCCCTGTCTCTGTGTCCACCCGTCTGTCCGTCTCTCCCTTCCCCTGTGGGCAGCCAGAGTGACAGACAGTGAGCCAGGCCCTGCGGCCCCAGAGAGCGACCAAGCACCCAGCACCCCTCACGGAGGCACGGGAGGAGGACTGAGCGCCTAGCACCCACACAGGAGGACTGAGCACCCAGCACCTCGTGTGGAGGAACGGGAGGAGAACTGAGCGCCCAGCGCGTCCTGTGGATTCACAGGAGTAGGACTGAGCACCCAGCCCCTCATGTGGGACACAGGACTAACTGCCCAGCACCCACATGAGAAGACTGAGCACCCAGCACTTTGTGTGGAGGCACGGGAGGACTGAGCACCCAGCACCTTGTAGGCAGACACAGGGGGAGGACTGAACATCCAGCATCCACACAGGAGGACTGAGTACCCAGCACCCATAGAGGGGACTGAGCACGTGGCACCCCATATGGAGGCACCAGGGGAGGACTGAGCACCCAGCACTAACACAGGAGGACTGAGCACCCAGCACCTTGTGTGGAGACATCAGGGGGACTGAGCACCCAGCACCTCGTGGGGAGATGCCGGGGGAGGACTGAGCACCAAGCACCCACACAGGAGGACTGAGTACCCAGCACCCTGGTTACATGCGTGCGTGTGGAGGGGAGGGGCTGGGGTGACCCCAGCGGATGCCATGAACAGGGCCCAGGCTGCAGGCTCAGCTCCACCACGGGCCATGGCTCCACCTCCTCCTCCTCCTCCTCCTCCTCCCAGCGGAGGACGGGGAGGCGCACGGCTGTCCCTCTGTCTGAGTGGACGTCCGTCCATCTCTTTGTCCGTCTGTCTCCCTGTGTGTCTGTCCGTCCATCCATTTGTCCATCTGTCCGTCTGTCTCCAGGTCTGTCTGCCCGTCTGCTCATCTGTCCATCTGTCCATCCATCCGTCCCTCTGACTGTCTCCCTGTTTCTCTGTCAGTCTGTCTGACCATCTGCTCAGTCTGTTTGTCGGTCTGTCTCCAGGTCCATCTTTCCGTGACTGTCTGTCTCCTTGTGTGTCTCACTGTGTGCTCATCTGTCTGTCCGTCTCCCTCTCTTGTCTGTCTGATTCCATGATGTCCATCGGTCCATCCGTCCATCTGTGTCTGCTTGTCATCTGTCTGTCTCCTGTCTTCTGCCTGTCTGTCTCCCTGTCCGCCTGTCTGTCTGTCCTGCTCATCTGTGTCCCTGTCTGTCCGTCCGTCCATCTGTCTGCTGTGTGTCTGTCTGTCCGTCACCCTGTCTGTCTGTCTCCATGTCTGTCTGTCCATCTGTCTGCCTGTGTCTTGTCCATGCCTGTTTGTCTCCAGGTCTGTCCATCAGTCTCCCAGTCTGTCTGTCTGTCTGTTCATCTGTCCGTCCATCTCCCTGCCTCTCTGTCTGTCCGTCCATGTCTCGATTCACATCGCCGTCTGTCTGTCATCCCCCAATCCCCCAGCCCCCCGTGTCCCTCTGTCCCTCCCTCCGTCTGTCCGTCCATCCTCACCTGGTCGGTGCCACCAGTCACCTTGTCGCTGACACGGCAGGAGCCTGCGGGGCAGACGGACGGACGGGTGGATGTGGGCTCGAATCCCGGCCTCCCGCATGGCCCACAATGCAATGCGTTCCGCCCCCCCAACCCTGAGGGCCCCGGGTTCGGATCCCCGCTCACCTCCTACAACCCGAGCCCAGGCCCAGGGACCCCAGTGCTGCCGAAGCAGCAAGTGCAGCATGGCTGGCCAGGCGGGGACCCTTGAAACCTCCAACCGTGTGGGTGTGCACACACGCGGGGAGGAAGGGATGGGAGGGGGAGGGGTCACATGAAGTGGGGAGGGAGAGACACGTGACCCTCAGCTCCTTGCCCCACCCCTCCCCACATGACTCCACCTGCAAAGGCTCCCCCCCATGTGAGGCCTCTGAGGACACTTGAAATCGCCACCTATCCACCCACAGGCCCAGAATGGTCTTGGGGACACTTGAAACCACCCCCCCACCTAGATCCCCATTCCCCCGGGCACACTTGAAACCGCCGTGGGGACACTCGAAACTGCCCTACATCCACTCACAGGCCCAAGGTTTTCGTGGGGACACTGGAAACTGCCCTCCATTGATGCACAAGCCGAGGGTTGCCTTGGAGACACTTGAAACCACCCCCTGAAGAACTGCCCCCATCCTGGGACACTTGAAACCGACCCTCACCCAGACCCCCTCCTCTTGGGGACACTTGAAACCGCCCTCCATCCACCCACAGGCCCAGGGTTGCCTTGGGGATGCTTAAAACCGCCCCCTACAGAACCACTCCACCCCAGGGACACTTGATACCGCCCTCCATCCACCCACAGGCCCAAGTTGGTCCTGGTTACACTTGAAACCACCCCCCCAAGAGCCCCTCCCCATTGGGATACTAGAAACCACCCTCAGGACACTTGAAACCGCCCTGGGGATACTTGAAACCACTCCCCACAGACCCCTCCCCACCCTGGAGACACTTGAAACGAACCGCCCCAGACCCCTTCCCCCTGGGGACACTTGAAACCACCCTCCATCAACCCACAGGCCCAAAATGGTCCTGGGGACACTTGAAACCACCCCCTACCCAGAACCTCTACTCCTGGGGACACTTGAAACCTCCCTGCAGACAGTTGAAACCGCCCTCTGCTCCCCAAACTACACCGTGTTGCTCCAGGAGCCCTAGGTCAGAGTGCGGGCGTCCCTGGCCCAGATGCACATGGCGTAGGTTTTGCCTGAGCTTCTCAAGACCTCAATGTGGGCGGAGACTCGCCATGGGGCAGGGGTAAACTGAGGCACGGGGCGGTTCCAGGCGGGGTCTTGAGGTCCAGGCCCCTGGGCACAGCGGGAGGGGGGAGAGGAGCACTCACCGGGGAGACCTGGGAGACCAGCTGGGCGCCATGCTAAAAGAACAGAGCACAGGCCTCAGTCAGCACTGACTGCGGGGCAGGGTGCTGGACCGTGTACTTCTGGGTGCTGTGCTTAGTACTCCCAGGTGCTGTGCAGAGTACTCCCCAGTGCTGGGCTGAGTACTCCCATTTCACACTAATCCTGAAAACCACCTCTCCCCACCAATACTGGACTGAGAAGTCCAAGGTGTTACAACCAGTACTCCCTGGTGCTGGACTGAGTACTCCCATCCCTCCCCGGTGCTGGACTGAGTACTCCCAACCCACACCAATCCGGAACCCCACCCCCTCCCGACCCATGCTGCACCGAGTACTACCTGCCAGTGCTGGACTGAGTACTCCCGGGTGCTGCACTGAGTACTCCCATCCCTCCCCGGTGCTGGATTGAGTACTCCATCCCTCCCCGGTGCTGGACTGAGTACTCCCAACCCACACCAATCCGGAACCCCAACCCCTCCGTACTCATGCTGGACTAAATACTCCCCGCCAGTGCTGGACCGAGTACTCCCGGGTGTTGCACTGAGTACTCACATGCACAGGGCCAGCTGGTACCGGAAGTCGTGCTTGCTCCACTGCCTCCAGGTCCTGTGTGGCTCCCACCATACCTGCCAGCCACGGGGGCCGCAGGCAATGCTCACGTTTCGCAGGGGTTCAAAGTGTTCTGAAAACTGCCACAGATGAATGGAGGGACACCGGGTGGGATGGGGGGGCTTGAAACCGCACTCGGTGGTGCCAGGGATACTTGGAACTGCCCTTGTGGGTCTTGGGGAACACTCAAAACTGCCCTGGATGCTCATGGGGACAGTGGAAACCGCCCTCCATCCACCAAGCTGCTCGTGGGGACACTTGAAACCGCCCTCAGCGGTCTCGGGGACACTTAAAACCGCCCTGGATGGTTCTGGGAAAACTTGAAGCTGCTTTTGGGAGTCATGGGGAACCCTTGAAATCGCCCTAGGTGGTCTTGGGGATACCTGACACTGCCCTCCATGAAACAAAGTGCTTGTGGGGATACTTGAAACCACTCTTGGTGGTCTCGAGGACACAAATCCGCCCTCGATGGTCTTGGGGACACTTTAAACTGACCTCGGTGGTCTCTGGGATACTTGAAACCACCCTGGGTGGTCCAGGGGGTACTGGAAACCACCCTCACCAATTTCACGGGCATAGAGCCAGGCGTCCAGGAAGTGGACGGGGCCAGCGGGGCTCGAGCCGGTGACCAGGGCGTAGGTCTGGGCCCAGAGGCCAGCAAGATCGGGGAGGATGCAGCCCACCTGGAGGCCGGACTGGCACATGTCGGCCAGCACTCATGGTACAGGCCGGTCCTAGGGAGTGGTGGGGCATTAGAAACTCACAATGGCCGAAGGGGGGGACATTAGAAACCGACAATGGGCTGGAGGGGGCCTTAGAAACTGACAATGGCCTGGAAAGGGGGGTCAGAAACTGACAGTAGCAGAAGGGCGGCGTTAGAAAAAGACAATGGCCAACAGAGGTGGCATTAGAAACCTACATTGCCAAAGAGGGGCATTAGAAACTGACAATGGCGGGGTGAGCAGGGGACATTAGAAACCGACGATGGCCTGGAGGAAGGCATTAGAAACCAACAATGGTGCGGGGGGGGGGCATTGAAACCAGCAGCGGTGGCCGAACCTGGAGTCCCGGATCCTGAAGGAATACCGTGTCCCCCCCAGTGCCTGCGGCCCCAGTGCCCACGAGCAGTTCGGGACCCGGGCCTCGAAGACATAACACACAAGGCCTGGTGAAACGACATGGCGGGGGGGGGGGTGTTGAGGGTGGAGGGCCTGGGGGGGAGGGTTACCCCTGAACCTTCAACCCCACGATCCCTGACCCTTCAAACCCATGACCCCTGACCAGTTCAAACCCATGACCCCTAAACTTTCAACCCAATGACCCCTGATCCTTCAACCCATGACCCATGACCCCTGACCCTCGATCCCCATCCCCCACCCGGAACCTTAAGGCCTCACCCAGGTTGGTGAACCTCAGGCCTTGGGTCAGGGGCCTCTCGGCCACAGTGAGCGTAACCTCGAACTCAACTCCCTGGTACCACAGGAGATCCCAGAAGTCGCAGCTACATTGTCCGACGGGGACCTTGGGAGCGGGGGGGTCGGGGCCTCGACATAAACCGGAACACCTGGTAGCTCCATTCGTCCATCCGTGCCTCAACCTACCCCCCGGAACCCCAGGGAATGTGGGCCAGCCCATCCCTGCCTCAGTTTACCCCACAGCCCCCACCATTGGCCTCCCAGGGTGGGGGCCTGGTGTCTCCGTCGTGCCTTGATTTCCCCAACTGTCCAGCAGTGTGACCGACCCCTTGTCCAGGTTCACAACGATGCACTGGGCCTCTGTGGTGGTGGCCACACAGCACCAGCTTAGCCTGTGGCTCCTGGAGTCAAAGGTCAGGCCCAGTCAGGTCCGGGGTCAGGAGTTGCAGGGCCCGAGGATGGGGATGGGGTCTCAGGGGTCAGGAGGGCGCGGGGAACCTTGCAGAAGATGGCGTGGGTGTCTCTGGCTTGGTTGGAGGGGTCACGAGGAACAAAGGTGAGAAGTCAGGATCACCCATACAAGGGTACTGAGTTCGAATCCTTCCTTGGGCTGATGGAGGAACCAGAAAGGAGGTGAGTTACCCGATGAGCTTCAGCCATGAGGACGAGGAGGAGGAGGAGGAGGAGGAGGGGGAGGAAGATGGAGGCTGCAGACCAGGGGAGGATCAGGGCAGGAGGCCTGGACCCGGAGAGCACTGTGGAGAGAGCAATGGGGATGGGTGGGTGGGTGGGTGGGGGGATGATTGGGTGGATGGGTGGATGGCTGGGTGGATCAATTGGTGGGGGGGTGGATGGATGGATGGTTGGGTGGGTGGATGGGTGGGTGGGTGGTTGGGTGGATAGGTGGGTTGGTGAGTGGGTGGATAGGTGGGTTGGTGGGTGGATGGTTGGATGGATGGGTGGGTGGATGGGTGAATGGGTGGGTGGATGGTAGTTGGGTAGGTAGATGGGTGGGTAGATGGTTGGGTGGGTGGATAATTGGGTGGGTGGGTGGATGGGTGGGTGTTGGGTGGGTGGGGGATGGGTCCTTGATTTCATCCCTCTCTCCTTCCCCCTCCTTCCCCTCCCTGGTGGCCCCTGGGGCTTTCATTTTCACTGCAGGCCATTGGCACATCGGGTGTGGGGAGGCCGGGGTGCCCGTGTCGGTTCCGGGCGGTTGGGCTGTCAGGTGTGGACCCCCGGGTGGGTGTCCTGGGGAGCTTGGGGTGGCTGGGCTCTGACGTTTCTGGGCTCTGGGCGGGGAGTGGATGCCGCTTCCCCTTTCTCGCTTCTCCTGGGGGTTTCCTGGCTCCTGGGCGTCTTGGGGAAACCAAGGCAGCGGCTCGGAGAGGTCAGGCCATGGGGCCTCGGTGGTGCGGGCACCATGCACAGACAGACAGACAGACCTGAGTCCTCCGTTGGTGGTGGTCCTGGGTGCTGATTCCTCCTGGGTGGTGGTATTGAGTGCTGAGTCCCCCTTGGGTGGTGGTGCTGGGTGCTGAATCCTCCTTGGGTGGTGCTGGGTGCATCTCCCAGACAGACAGACACAGTGCAGTCGGAGGAATGGAGGGGCGGACAGAGGGACGGACATGTGGATTGGGAGACGGAAAAGGAGGGACAGGCGGACACACAGACAGACGGACAGACAGATGAGAGAGCGACAGACAAACATAGAGACAGACAGGGAGACAGACGCACAAGAGATGGACAGACAGATGGACAGGGAGACAGACACATAGACAGATGGATGGACGGATGCAGGGGGCCCTGCACACCGGGTGCTCTCCTGACCAGTGGGAGAGGCAAGGAGGCGCGCCCCGCCCCGCTGAGGGTGAACCCAGAATAGGTAACAAGCGGCAAGTTGCCCGCACGCAGCCCAACCCAACCTTTATGCCACAGTTAGACGGTCAGTCGACTTGGGCAGAGTTCAAGACCGCTCTCTGTTTATTGGCGCGAACCCCATCTTAAGTATGGGCAATGGCAGCAGGAAGAGGAGGGGTGTATCGTACCTAGTCAGGGGCTACGATTGGCGGTCGGAGCTGTCTGTCAAGGGTGGAAGGCCATGGGACCTCCCTAAGGGGCGGCCTGAGTCTACGTCACTACCAGCAGTACGGCCCCCAGGTTACCTCCTAGAGCTGCCTTCCAGTTCCGGACCCCGAAGGCAGGCGGGGTTAGCCAGGTTCCCTCTCCCCGGAGGCGGTGCAACAGTCACACACCTCCAGGGCGTGCACAGTCGGGGCCAGGCGGTGTGCCCCACATCTCCCCCTTTTCTGTTTAATAAGCTGGTGGATGTCCTACTCGAGAAAGCGCCTGTCTTAGGTCGTCCCCCCTGAAGGATCTTACCTGTCATTGGCTGGCCATCCTAGCTCGTCGGGCCACCCTGCCTATGAGGCTTGCCAGCCCCAGCAAAGGAACAAGGGGGGAGGAGAGGGGTCTGTGCTCAAGAGGAGGCCCTGGTATTTCTGCCTCACACCTGTGTACTCTGGTAGGCTGCACATCCTGGAAGGGGCCGTCACCAATTTCAGAGGGTTCCCAAATGGCTAAAAGCAGCATAATGCTGCCAGACCACCGTTGACTGGACAGCTCTGGCTCATTGCTTAAGAACTAGGGGAAGCCTATTTGCCCTAGCATGGTCAGGTGTAAATACAGAGGCTATATAAGCCCAGAGGCAAATGCAAACACAGGTCATGGGGGTCTCTCCCACGAGAGGGAGAGAGTAGGGGAGCCACCCATCTGGCTCAGTCCAAGGAAGGTTGGAGATTAGTCCATCCCCCCGCTGGTTGAGTTGGGCCGGCGGCACCATTCCCCATCTCTGATGGTGAGGTCGAAGCAGGTCCAGGCCCTGGTGGTTCTGGAGGTCCACGGCAGCCAAGGTGCTAGTGATCCGTTCCAGTTCTTGGGCAGAGATGTAGGCGATATTGCAACAGAGAAATATTGCACCACAAAAGACACTGAGGTAGAGTGCAAGAAACAAGCAGTAGGCAGTGCCGGGCACTGGAAGGAACACGGAGGCTGGCTGTCGCCGCTGTCGTCCACCACTGACACACGCAGACAGGCCTCCCGTGGTTCCAGGGAGGAGCAGGAAGAGATCCATCTCGGACTTTTTCTTTATTCCTGTGGCGAACAAACATTCATGGCTGTAATAAGGGATTTGGTGGAAAAACGTATGGGGGGAGTCCACTGTAACCCTGAAAATGAGGTCACCCATCTTGACATGACATAATGGCAGTCCAGCTTCCCCATGAAGCCCTCTAAGGCACTAGACACTCGGTTATGGTTTCTTCAAACCCACTTAAAATCTGACAGCTGATAGGGAACAATTAGCACATCAGGATCCTGCCCATAATGTCTCAAGGAAGTATACATGCCCTTAATTACCAGGTCAGCTAGCTGGTCTAGCTGAGAGTAAACCCTGGGAGCCTCTCCTACCGATGTATGTGCCCATAGGAGAGGCCCGCCCACCTGAGTAATGGAAGCTGAGGAAAGCTCTGAGCCGGGGATGATCCAGAGACAAAGGGGGCATTCAGGCCTATAACGAGCCAACTGTGCCATATTGAAGGCCGTCTGAATTTTTTGAAATCCCACTTGAAGTGATGGAGTTATTGTAACAATATCAGTGGGGGCTTTATCCTTTAACGAGTCAAAGAGCAGAAGCAAGTCTTCTGTAGGCGGGTAAAGCCCAGACCTTAGCCAATTAACCTCACCCAAAAGCTTTTGCAACTCTATCAAGGTATAGGATGACTGAAAGGGTATTGGGGCTTGAGGGGGAAAACAGAGTCTAGTCTAAGGTCTGCCTCCTAAATCTTAAAGGGAGGTAAGGTCTGAAACTTGTCTTTAGATATGTGCAATCCTCCCTTATGTAGAAGCATCCGAGCTTCCTATAGGCGGCGTCCAATCGTCGGGCTTCCGCTTCCCCAATTATAATATCATCCATATAAACATATAAGGTAATATCTGACTGGCTCTGAAGTGGTTGTAGGACCTTTGACACATAATGTCGGCAGAAGGCTGGGCTGTTAGCCATGCCCTGAGGTAGTACCACCCACTCATATCTTTGGTCTGGCCCCTGGTAGTTAACCAAGGGGACGGAGAAGGCAAACTTCTCACAGTCCTGAGCGTCAAGGGGAATGAAAAAGAAACAGTGATTGATGTCTATTACAATAAGAGATCCCGAGGAATGGAGGGGATCCACGGCAGGGCTGCCTGTGGAAGCATCTGTTCATTAATTTTTCTCAGGTCCTTTAACATTCTCCATTTGCCTGTAGCCTTTTGTATAACAAATACTGGGCTGTTCCATGGACTTAACGAAGGTCTGATATGTCCTAAGGTCAACTGCTCTAATAATATTTCTCTTAATTTTTCTACTTTGTCTAGGGAAAGTGGCCACTGTTCCACCCACAGCGGGGGGCCCAGGAGCCATCGGATGGCAGGGATGGTGGGAACAGTGGCCGTTAGGATTGGGGGTAACGTGGTTAGGTAGATGTCAGAAAAATTACCTTAATATGTGGGTGGTAGCCATACTTCAATAACCATCTTGGTCTACTTTCATTACTTAAGAAACTGCATTAAAAACATTAAACAGCAAACTATGAAAAGCATAATGCAATTCTGTAAGGAAGGTCTGTTGTCATAGTTTGAAGTGGAGTGCCTACCTAGTAAGAAGAATACCCTAGTTCAAACCCTAGAATTGCTAAAGAAACCAAAAGGGCTGGGTGTTGGTGGTTCACACCTTTAAACCTAGGTACTCAGAAAAATAAGATCTGAGAATCACAGTTCAAAGCTGGCTTATATAGAAAATTCCATGAGACTTTCTAATTTACCAGCTGCAAAATGCTAGACTGAATGTATAGTTGAAGTAATAGAATGCCAGCCATGCACAAAAAAAGCCAAGTGAGAGCTTGAGGCCCTGAGTGTAAGCCCTGGAACTGGAACAAATTTTTTTTAAATAGCAAAAAATGCTCTGCAAGGAAAATTTAAACTGTATCTCACTCAGATAGTCTGCAACAAGAGATTCTCTTTGTGTTCATTATTTAAAAATAATTGTTTTGTCTGTTGGGTTTCTGTTCTAATTTTATCTTTAATGGATAAGAACATGATGTAAAGTACTCCTGGCTTAAATTGTCAAAACTCAAGCAGGACACCTGGTCGGCTAAGAGATCAGATACGCACCTTCTTTCCCCAGATGAAGGTATTCAAATGTAAAGTGATAATTCAACATGCTCTTGTCAAAATTGACCTACGGACACAAGTCAAGTACTTGCGGGGAGCGGCACCCAGCCTTCTTCAATCAAAAATTATTTGGGGTGGTAAAATGACTTGCTACAGAAGCCAGCCCTGGTAAATAAGGCCTTAGAATGCCAAAGTCATTTGTTTAATAGGTTTTCTCTTAAATCTTGGTGATTTGCAAGATTGGCAAAAAAAAAATGCCACTGGAAAATGTATGGCCCATATTTAATTTGCTCGCTTTAGGATCTTTTGTGCAAATGTAAGTGAGTGTGTGTGTATGAGTGTGAACAAATTCAAGATTGAAATTGTCAGTCTGATGTAAAAATGGTTGAATTTCTGTTCAATCTCCAAAACTGTCATCAGGTTTCAGTGCTACCTAATATTTTAAAGGATTTTTTGCATTGCTTTAAAGAGGAATTGTAGTTTATTCAAAAAATGTCTTTAATTTGCAGTTGCAAAATATTGGTATCTTATTTGTTAAGTTGTTTGCACTGTACTCAAGTTATCTGACTTAGGACAAGGCATTGGGAATTTGAAATTTATTCCCCTGCCCTGTTTACTAATTTGAGGCTAAATGTCAGAAATTTCAATATTAATTTGTATCACTGTTAAAGAACTGCTTCGGGCTTCTCAGTCAGAGATCAAAAGGAAAGGACAGGAAAACTGAGGATTGGCCTGTGTGCCTATCTTTGGGATTGAGGGGTGAACTGGCAAAGGTGCAGCTTAGATAGTCCATGCATGGTGAGGTAGGCCCCAGGGGCAAGTGCATACATGGTAGAAAAAGATTAAGCTGTCACAAGGCAGTTGATGGATCTCGAAGGACTCAGATGTGTACATAAGCATTCTGTAGGACAGGCCTATCTGTCTGTTCCTTCCTGCTGGAAACTGGATACCTGATGGTAAAATCTGCAATGTGATGATTTGTTTGATATTTACAAAACTCCCCACAGGGATGTATTTAAAATTGGAAAAGCCTGAAAACGTGGCTTAGAAAGTTTATATGTATGATGTCATTTAATATCTATGCTATTTTGAAATTGGCATGTAATCTTTTAAAGTAAAATTATTAGGTCTGAATACTTGGTTTGTAATTCTAGTGCTTATTACTCTTGCATGATTCCTGATAATTATTGATAAGAATTCTTAGAAGGGAAATATGATTATAATATAATATATGATTATAATACATAATAATACATGTGAAATTCAATTTCAGTTCAGCTTGAATTTCAAAGTATTTGAAAGTATTTCCTACTTCAGCTCAAAGCTACCACTCTACCACATGAGCCACAGTGCCATGTCTGGTGTTCTGGTGGTTAATTGACAATAAGAGTCTCATGGACTTTCTTGCGGGTGTGCCTTTGAACCTGGATCCTCATATCTCAGCCTCCTGAGTAGCTGGAGTTACAGGCATGAGCCACAAGTTAAAATTGGTTGATTTATGCTAGTACTGGCTTGAACTCAGGGTCTCTTCCTTTTACTTGGCTTTTTTGTTCAAGGCTGGCACGCTGCCACCAACTGGAGCAACATGTCTGGGATTTTCCTGGTGAATGGGAGACAAGAATCTCTTAAATTTATCTCCTGAGGCTGACTTGGAACTGAGCTCCTCAGATCCCAGCCTCCTGCATAGCTAGCATTTTAGGCATGTGACACCAGTGCCCAGTTTTTCTCCCTTGAGAAAGGTTGATTGATTGGCATTTGCTATGCATCCTTTGAATTTACTACCTTTGCTGTCTGTTGGCCACCTAGTTTTCTTATGTGAAATTGGTCACAATCTCATCGAGGATCTCTTGTGTGTGTGACTTTGAATATTCTCTGTCTTTAACAGTTTAATTAGATTATGTCTTCATACGGATTTCTGAGTTTATCCCAGTTGAAGTTTGTTGAGCCATTAAATTCTTTATTTGGGTGCTTGTTTTCTGGGGTTAGGGTCCCATGGTCCCTGCTTCAAACAAGTCCTCTAAATGGGTTTGAGAACCACTAGTCAAGGTGGGGCCTCTTCAGCTATGGTGGGGTCTTTGTCTTTTATTCTGAAGCAAAAGCTCTTGAAGGTTAGCGTAGGAAAGTGACACGAACTGATTTAAGAAGCATAAAAACCGGATGCCAGTTGCTCATGCCTGTTACCCTAGCTACTTGTGAAGTTGAGGTTTAAGGATTGTGTTTGGAGGCCAGCCCAGGCAGGAGAGTCCATGAGTTTCTTTCTTGTTTGAAGGCTTAGATGTGAGGATCGTGGTTCAAAGTCACCAGAGCAGGATAGAAAATGAGAGTCTTAGCTCCGCTTACCCACCAGAAATCTAGAAGTGGATCTGTAGCTCAAAGCGGTAGAGCACTAGCTGGAAAACTAAACGCTGAAGGACAGTGCCCAGGCCTTGAGTTAAAAGCCCACAATGGATAAAATAAAACAAAACAAAGAATACAAACAAAATATCAAAGACGGCATCAAGCCCTAAGATCAGCATTAAAAAGAAATGTCTTCTCAACATTCCTACAAGTTAACTTAAATCTACTGCCAGAATTCAGCTGGAAGAGGGTGGTAGTGGCTCACGCCTGCCATCCCTGCTACTCAGGAGGCTGAGATCTGAGGATTCACATTTGAAGCAAGGTAGGGCAGGAAAATCCATGAGATTTTAATCGCCAATGATCCACCAAAAACTTGGAAGGAGGGCTGAGGCTCAATTGGCAGCGCAGTAGGCTTGAGGAAAAAATTCTCAAGGAGAGCTCAGACCCTCAGGTCCAGCCCCAGGACCAAAAACCAAACAAACTGTGAAAACTATCAGGACCCAACAAGAGCGCCTGAAGCTTTGTAGATGGCCAGCAGAGGTCGCTAGAGCATTGTGGATAGTGGAATGACCAGGAGGACTGCAGCAGCTCTTTCTCCCCCAATGGGAAACAGACAGCTATAGCTCCTTGACCACTCAGGCCCAGCTTGGCTGGCTGTCTCCAAATGTCACCTGCTTAAGCCCAAATCTGGCAGTCCCTGCACATCAGCTGCCTTGCAAATCCAGTGATCCTTTGGAATAGAAATCACCCCCAAGCTCAGGCATTTCAGCAAGTTCCCACCAATGCAGTTGGACACCAGCTCCTCGAGACAGTGGGAGAGCAAAGAAAGAACTCGTTCTAGTTGAGGCAGACTCCATATAGAGTCTCAATTGTCTAAGCTGGAGGCTAGAAAGGAAATTCCCAAGCATTACAGAGGGACAGGCGCTGGGCCTTCACTGATGGTTTCCTGACATGCATCTGCATGTTCTGATGCCCAAGTGCTCCACTTCTCTTTCCAATGCGTGTGTGTGTGTGTGTGTGTGTGTGTGTGTGTGTATGTGTGTGTGTGTGTGTGTGTGTGTGTGTGTGTGTGTCCTGGGGCTTGAAATAAGGGCCTGGGTGCATGTCCTTTGCCGCTTTGTTCTACCACTAGTGTTGTACCCTGTAAAGTAGAGCTCTAATTCATATTTTCTGGTGGTTCATTGCAGATAGGAGTCTCACATATTTTTCTTCCGATGGCTGCATTCGAAGAACAACCCTCATATCTCAGCCTCCTGAGTAGCTAGGATTACAGTGGTAAGCCCCCAGCAGCAGGCTTGGAATGGCATTGTCATGATGGTGGGGATTGACTTATTGGCTTTCTGTGGTGGCACTTGAACCCGGCAGGAATTTTATGTAAATGAAATTGCAACATTTGGATCAGGTTCTTTGTTTCTTTGGTTTTAAAGCATGAATCAGCATACCGAGGGAGAAGGAAAACAGTCAGCATATTTTGAAGAACAAGATGATCAGAGCTCCCACTACATGGAAGGGGTTGCCAGAAGGGCACCACCTGGAGTGTGTTGTGGAAGCAATGACTGGGTCTCTCTAGCAGAGAGCAACGTGACACAGAAGCTCATTGGACATCCTGTGTGCCTTATTACTCTCCTCACCCAATGACGGATTCCATGAAGCCTGCACTGGCTCGCCATGCAGCGGTTAGCACTTCTGATTGGACGTCAATTCTGATGCAGAGCTCTGGGGTCCAATCAGGTCAGCGTTCACATGCTAGTTCTCCAGCCGCCCACAGGATGATCAAGGCCATATGTAATCTAGAGTCCTGCATACAAGATTGCCCAAGGTCAAGGTGATGTGAGGCAAAGTCCTACAGCCAGAATTCAGCTGGCAGAGGGTGGTAGTGGCTTACGCCTGCCATCGCAGCTACTTGGGAGGCTGAGATCTGAGCAATCACATTTCACGTTAGCTAGGGAAGGAGAATCCATGAGATTTTACTCGCCAATGAGCCACCAAAAACTCGGAAGGAGGGTTGAGGCTCAATTCGTAGAGCAGGAGACTTGAGGAAAAAATACTCAAGGGTAGCTCATACCCTAAGTTCAAGCCCCAGGACCAAAAACCAAACAAACTGTGAAACCTATCAAGAACCAACAAGAGCGCCTGTAGTTCTGTAGACGGCCAGCAGAGGACACTAGAGCACCGTGGATGGTGGAACGACCAGGAGGCCTGCAGCAGATCTTCCTCACACAGTGTGAAACAGCCTGCTACAGCTCCATGACCATTGAGGCCCAGCTGGGCTGGCTGTCTTCAACAGTCACCTGCTCAACCCAAACCTGGCAGTCTCTGTGCATCAGCTGCCGTGCAAATCCAGTGAGCCATTGGAATAGAAATCTCCCCCAAGCTCATTCATTTTAGCAAGTTCCACCAGGTTTTCTTTTAAATCTTGGTGATTTGCAAGGTTGGCAAAAATAAAATGCCACTGGACAATGCATGGCACATATTTACTTTGCTCGCTTTAGGATCTTTTGAACGAATGTATGTGAGTGTGTGTGTGTGTGCATATGAGTGTGAACAAATTCAAGATTGAAATTGTCATTCTGATGTAAAAATGGTTGAGTTACTGTACAAACTCCAAAACAGGCATCAGGTTTCAGAGCTACCAAATGTTTTTAAAGGGTTTTTGCTTTGCTTTAAAGAGGAAATGTAGTTTAATCCAAAAACGTCTTTAATGTGCAGTTGCAAAATATTGGTATCTTAATGTGTATGCTGTTTGCACTGTCATCAAGTTATCTGGCTTAGCACAAGGCATTGGGAATTTCAAATTTTTTCCCCTGGCCTGTTTATTAATTTGAGGCTAAATGTCAGAAATTTCGATATTAATTTGTATGACTGTTAAAGAACTGCTTCGGGCTCCTCAGTCAGAGATCAAGAAGAAAGGACAGGAAAACTTAGGATGTGCTCATGTGCGTATCTTCGGGGTTGAGGGGTGAACTGGCAAATGTGCAGCTTAGCTGGTCCATGCATGGTGAGGCAGGCCCCAGGGGCAAGTGCACACATCGTAGAAAAAGACTAAGCTGTCACAAAGGTAGTTGATGGAGCCCGAAGGACTCAGATGTGTATATACCCATTCTTTAGGACAAGCCTATCTCTCTGTTCCTTGCTACTGGACACTGGAAACCTGAGAGTAAAATGGGCGTTCTGTAGGATAGGCCTATGTGTCTGTTCCTTACTGCTGGACACTGAAAACCTGACGGTAAAATGGGCATTCTGTAGGACAGGCCTATCTGTTCCTTGCTGCTGGAAACTGGAAACCTAGTGGTAAAATCGGCAATGTGATGATTTGTTTGATATTTCCAAAACTACTCACTGGGATGTATTTCAAATTGGAAAAGCCTTAAAACATGGCTTAGAAAGTTTATCTGTATGATGTCATTTAATTTCTCTGCTATTTGGAAATTTGCATGTAATTTTTTAAAGTAAAATTATTAAGTCTGGATATTGGTTTGTAATTCTAGTGCTTATAATTCTTCCATGATTCTTGATAATTATTGATTGTAGTTCTTAGGAGGGAAATATGATCATAATACATTATATGATTATAATACACAATAATACGTTTGAAATGCAATTTTAGTTTGGCTTGAATTTGAAAGTATTTCTTACTAAGTGATTATTCTTTTTTCCTCACTGCATGCCTTTAATTAAGTTCTCACCTTCTTCTTAAACACAAAGATAGTAATATCCCCTCAGTAGTGTTACTGTGAGGATTAAACAAGATATAACATGTAAATCCCTTACCATAGTGTCTGATACTTGAGAAATATTATCTCCTTTCCTTTGTTCCTCCTTTATTGAATGGACTGCTTTATGTGGTCATTCTTTTAGGTACTGAAGTCTACAGAGTAATTCCATTGACTTTATTTTCAGATGACTTGATATAATTTTCATATACGACCCACAAGGATCATAGATTCTTTTTTTTCAAATTTTTATTATCAAACTGATGTACAGAGAGTTTACAGTTTCATACATTAGGCATGGGATACATTACTGTTTATTACCTTGTCCCTCATACCCCCCTCCCCCCTCCCCCTTTCCATTTCCCTCCCTGAGGTGTTCAGTTCACTTACACCAAACAGTTTTGCAAGTATTGCTTTTGTAGTTGTTTGTCTTTTTTTTACCCTGTGTCTTTCAATTTTGGTATTCCCTTTCAATTTCCTAGTTCCAATACCAGCATACACGGTTTCCAATATACTCAGATAAGATTACAGAGATGGTGTAGGTACAACCACAAGAAGGTGGATCATTGATTCTTTCAGATAGGACACATCTCACTGCAGATGCTACTGCTGGGTAACAGTCTAAGAACTCCTGAACTGATTAAAACAAAGAAACTACCAACACTTGCGTTGCTTCCCAGCTTACATGGGTTTTCTGTGAATACTTACATGACAGTGTGTTCTAAGCCAGAGTCATCACAAAGAAACCACTCCCCTCTGACAACTTCAATCTCAAATGAAGATGAAACTTGTGTAGAGAATAGATTTTGAATACAGTCCCTTAGTTAATATAAACTTGGTTCTTCCTACATGTACCCTTTCTTCCCTATTTTGTTACAAAATGTTTTTACTTTATTTAGTTAGTTATTTTATTAATTAAATTGTGTTGACAAGGTGTTGTGCAAAAGGTGTACAGTTACATAACGAGGCAGTGAATACCTTTCTTGTGATATCTTACACCCTCGTTTTCCTTTTCCTTCCCTAGATCAGGTAGGCATATATACAATACCCAGTGTACCGAAATCATATACAGTAACCACGTGGCATAGGTCAAAGGAAATTCACCTAGAACGTTAAATGTAATGTCAACAATAGAATCCTCCTGGGTTCTTCTCTTGGAGTTGTTTTTGCCTATCCTCATCTTTTATGATCATATGTACATAGCTGTTGAGCCTTTGTGATCCACTGATAGGTCTATTCTAAACCTTTCTATGTGTAGTAGTTGTTTGGTTTTAGATACACTATGTAAGGCCGATGATGGAAACCTGTGGAAATACAATTTGAAAAGAAGTTTTTTTGTTTTGCAGACCTGGTCTCCACTGTCTTCCCCCTCCTCCCCACACACACACTCTAACAGTCATATATCAAGGAGACCATGCCCCTTTGTTCTCTGTGTTCTAGGCTTGTCTCGCTCAACATTATTTGTTCAAGTTCTGACCATTTCCCTGCGAATAGCAATATCTTATCATTTCTATTTGCTATGTAGTATTCCATTGTGTATAGGTACCACATTTTTTGTATCCATCCATCTATAGTGGGCCATCTGGGTTGTTTCCATATTTTGGCTATTGTGAATTGTGCAGTGATAAACATGGATGTGCAGATGTCTTTTTGATATCCTGAGACCTGTTGTTCACGATAGATGCCTAGGAGTGGTATGGCTGGGTCATAGGGTATGTCTATGTTGAGCTTTTTGAGGAACCTCCATACTGTTCTTCAAAGTGGTTGTACTAAATTGCCCTCCCACCAACAGTGGAGAAGGGCTCCTCTTTCCCCGCATGCCCTCCAGCATTTGTTGTTGGCTGAGTTCAGAGTATAGGCCATTCTAACTGGAGTGACATGGTATCTCAGGGTTGTTTTTATTTGCATTTCCTTTACTGCCAGGGATGTTGAACATTTCCTCTTATGTTTCTTTGCCATTTTTATCTCTTCTCCTGTGCAGTCTCTCTTTAGCTCCTTTTCCCATTTAATAATTGGTTTACTGGGTTTGGAGGGGGTTAGTTTTTTGTGTACTCAGTAGATGAGGGATATTAGGCCTCTGTCTGTTGTTGTGCTGGTGAATATCCTTTCCCATATGATTGGCTGTCTTTCTAGATTGGTGGCTATGTCTTTAGCTGTGCCAAAACTTTTTATTTTGTCATAGTCCCATTTGTTGAGACTCTACCCTATCTGTTGTGCCCCTGGGACTATATTCAGGAAGGTCCTTCCTGTGTCTTTAAGTTCTAGCATCTTTTCTACTCTGACCTTCAGTAGTTTCAAGGATTCTGGTCTGATGTTGAGGTCCTTAATCCATTTTGAGTTGATCTTGGTGCATGGTGATAGGCTAGGGTCTAATTTGAGTTTTCTACATATGGCTGCCCAGTTTTCCCAGCACCAGTTGTTGAAGAGGCTATGTTTTTCCCATTGAATGTCTTTAGCTCCTATGTGGAATATCAACTGACTGTAAAAATATGGTTTTATTTCTGGGACTTCTATTCTGTTCCATTGGTCTTCAGGTCTATTTTCATAGCAATACCAGGCTGTCTTTGTTATGATGGCTCTATAATAGAGCTTGAAGACTGGTATTCTTTTGCCTAGAATTGCTTTGGCTATTCTAGGTCTTTTGCTGTTCCATATGAATTTATGGGTTGTTTTCTCTATTTCATTGAAGAATGTAGCTGGGATCTTGATGGGGATTTCATTGAATTTGTATAGCCTTTGGGGCAATATGGGCATTTTCGCTATATTGATTCTGCCTACCCATGAGCATGGGAGGTCTTTCCATCTCCTGTGTCCTCTTTGATTTCCCTTTTTAGATTTTTATAGCTCTCATTCAATAGGTCATTCATGTCTTTAGTTAGGTTAATCCCTAGGTAATGTATTCTTTTTAGCTATGGTAAATGGTATTATTTCCTTAATTTTCTTTTCTGCTTATACATTGCTGGTGTACAGAAAAGCTGCTGATTTTTGTGGGTTGATTTTGTATCCTGCTACTTTGCCAAAATGGTTTTTTAGGTCTAGGTCATCTGCGAATAGGGTAGTTTGATTTTTTCTTTGCCCAATGTGGAAGCCTTTGATGTCTTCCTCTTGCCTTAGTGCAATGGCAAGGGATTCCAGCCCTATGTTGAATAGAAGCAGGGATAGTGGGCATCCTTGTCTTGTTCCTGAGTTTAGGGGAAATGGTTTTAGTTTCTCCCTATTTAATATGGTATTAGCAGTTGGTCTGTTGTATATGGTTTTTCTTATTTTAAAGAATATTCCCTTTATTCCTGATCTCTACAGGTCTTTTAACATGTATGGGTGTTGTATTTTCTCAAAGGCTATTTGGGCATCGGCTGAGATGATGATGTGGTTCTTCGTCTTAGCTCTGTTGACGTGGTGAATTACATTTATTGATTTGTGGATGTTGAACCATCCTTGCGTCTGTGGGATGAAGCCTACTTGGTCATGATGTATATATCGTTTTCTTGATCAGTTTCTAGATCCTGTTAGCTAGCACTTTGTGGAGAAGCTTTGCAGGTGTGATCATTAGTGATGTTGGTCTTTTCCTAGTTTGTGGATGAGTATAATATTGGCTTCTTAGAATGAGTTTGGGATTTCTCCCTGTTTGTATTTTGTGGAAGAGTTTGAGGAGTTAGCTCCTCACTGAAAGTTTTATAGATTTTATTGGTGAATCCATGTGGGCCTGAGCTTTTCTTTGTTGGGAGGCTCTTGATTACCTCCTGTATCTCGCTGTAAATTATTGGTTTAACTAGTTGATTTATTTCTTCTTGATTCAGTTTGGGCAGTTTAAGAATCGATCCATTTCTGTAAAATTATTATTCATTAGTGATTAAAGGTTCTGGAACTAGTTCCTTATGATGGTTTGAATACCTATATATTTGTTGTAATTTTTCCAGTGCAGTGCCTGATCTTACGGATATGAGTGACTCTCTCTCTCTCTTTTTCTGTTAGGTCTTGCAACAGATCTGTCAATTCTATTTATTAAGAACCAGCTTTAGATTTTTTATTTGTTGAAAGGTCTTTCTATTCTCAATCAGATTATCTCTTCTTTAATCTTTATGATCTCTCTCCTCCTAGTCATTTTAGATTCTATTTTGTTCTTGTTTCTCCAGTCAATTAAGCTGCATGATGAAGTTCTTGGTCTGTTCTGATTCCATTCTTTTAATGTGTATGCTGAGGGCAATGATCTTGCCCCTCGCCACAGCCTTTGCTGTATCACATAGGTTTATTTGTGATGTATTTTCTTTGTCATTTTGTCTTATGAATTCGTTAATTTTGTCCTTAATTTGCTCTGTAACCCAAGTGTTAGATAACAGTGAGGGGTTTGGCCTCCAAGTATTTGTGTAGTTTCTGTGGTATCCTTTGTTATTGAGAGCTACCTTGATTACACTGTGATCAGATAGTTTCTTTATGTGGACTACACATGATCAATTTTGGAGTATGTTCCATGGGCGTTTATGTGCCAGCCAGCTACTATTTGATAGCAAATCACACACTATGTACAGGCAAACATCTCCACGGATGCATCTAAAAGGGTCCCAAAAGGATCGCAAGACTAGCAGGTGCTTTCATGCTACACAGGAGCACTCTGGCAACACTGTGGCTTTGCAGAAACATGCCAGATTGTGATTTCACAATCCTTGTCTCTGGACAAGAGACTACAGTAGAGATGCCAGGTAGGGGCCCACACCACTGGATAATGTTACGGGGAAGTTGCTGCTAAGAATACAAAGAGCTCTGTTTCTCAACATTCTGCACAGTACTGCCAGTGGTCGGGGCACAGACCTTGGAGGAGAAAGCAGTTTCTTACACCATGCTTTCTGCCTTCCACCTCAAGCTGGATGAGTTGAAGTTGCTGTAACCAATCCTGACATTTCTGAGATACTGAGGGAATGACAATAAATGTCCCCACCCATCTTATAAGTAAAACTCTGTGGGGTCTGCATCCTATGCTCAACACTCCATAGAACAGAGCAAGTCAGAGAAAAGCCTTTTGCTGATGTCAGATATATCACTGAGTGGAGGTGTATCACGGGTTTGCAGGATATGGACAGACAAAAATGAAACAGAGACAGACACCTGTTATAAGAATACCTTTGGAATCCCTCCCATCTTGTTCTGTCATGAAACTTGAAAGCCTCAGCCAGTGGAGCAATAGTGCAGTTAATGGGGCATGCCAGTGCTCCAGTCTCTTCCCATTCTAATTACAATGCTTCACCAAACTCAGAGGAAAAATGGGCAGGACACCAGCCTTCAGTCTGATCACCGCTACTATAGAGGGAGATACCCCACCTTGTAAAAGGAAAATCCCAAGTACACTGATTCTTCTGTAGAGTTTGAGAAAGACTTCGCACCTTGTAGATTCCCTGGTTGGCATCACAGCTGTGGGGCCAGCATTGTGCCTGCTGCACCATCCCATAGGGACACCTCACTCTAACCTCTATCATTCAGCTTTCTGGAAAATGACATGGACCAGCTCAGCTTCAGCTACAAAGGCTATCTTAGCTGGCAAAGGATAGAACATACAGTGGCACCGGTGCCAACCCCAGGAGTCTTGCTTCTTAACAAGGACATCTGGCCTGCATTCAATGGAGCTTCATACAGGGTTTCTGGTGATAGCAAGCCATCTGTGGCCTAAGGGTGACAAACACAAGACTATGCTCACAGGTTTCTTGCCATCAGTTACAACTCTCTTCTCTGTGTTCCCTAAGCTGGTCAACAAATTGTGATTCCCAGTTTTCAGGAAACTGTTCTGATCACCTACATCTCTAGGAGACTCAGCAGTTGACCCATTCCTATGGAGATACCATCGCTTTCCAAGGTGGATCACTAACTTGGACAATGCACCTCATCACAAGGGGCTAGTCCAGGGAAATCCACTGTCGCCCAGCAGAGCTGCCAGGTAGGGTCCCTCACCTCAGGCTAATGGGAGCATGGAGCTGTGAAGGAAAAGATCATGAATATCCAGGGCCTGCCCACGATAGCCCACGCCAGATGATCACTGAAGTTTGTGCATTGCAGGGACCATGAGGCATGTCCTTCAGAGGGGAGACAGGTGCCCAAAAGAAATCCACAGATTTAACTCATTCAAGGAAGACCCTGCAGAGCTGTTGTCTGGAGAGAAAAAGGCTTTTGGGGAAGTTGCATTTAAAGTAGGCTTAGGTCTTAAGGAGGTCACTCATAGATTAGAAACAAGCGGAATTTCATGGGAAACAGACAAATTCAAAGAGAAAAGAAGCCAATACAGGCACCCTTTGCAGTTCAAGGGATGAATTTCCACACAACAAAACAGAAAGCTCATATGTGCTCCCAGGCCCCATTATCAGCCAATTCAATTTCACACTTCAACCCATTCCCCAGGTCTCTGTTGGGCACAGGCTTGGAGGGAAACTTGGAACTATCTGTAGTCACGGGCCACACAATCCCTCCTCACGCCTCCCAAATAGAAAATGTCAAGTAACCAAGTTCACACAAAATAAGAAGCACAAAATAATCTGTGAATTGCTCCTTCAATGATATCTGAACAGGAAAAAAGATATATCTGCATGCAGATAATAGGTGGCACATTAGTGTCACATTTCTAGCAAGAAGGCAGCTCTCCATCATGAGAAAGAAATAGGAAGCTCCTTTGCTGTACGTCGTATCAGGCCAGGTCCTAGCCCTCTGAGAAGCAGTTAGGTGGGTTTGAAAGCACCTGAGCTATTAGGAGTATCACCCTCACTCCATTCTCACTCCCCAATTGTTTCCTTTCCAGAGTCCCATCTTAGCTCACAAACCCTTTCTTCGAACCAAGAGCTTTATTAGGCATTAACAGACCCCCATCTAGAAGACAGCTTATGAAATCTAGTAGCAATTCAACTTCAAAGCTGTGTACAATTCAATCTGTCTTCACAGTGGAGTGGCACAGGCAGCACCCCAGTAGAAGGAAGTAACTAGAGTGCTATTGCATAGCAGCCATGCCTCATCCTCTTACAGAAGAGCCTCTTAGATCACCAGGGCCCCTCGAGCTAGGCAGTGCCCTCCCTTTGCAGTCACAAGAACCCAATTCCTACTAATTCTGCATCATTTAAAGTAATGCTTTGTGAGCTGCCTGCTAGCAATTCCACTAGACCCACCTAGTTTGCACCAGATCCACATTCCAAGAACTGGATGCAGGAAAATCCTTTCATCTGGAGGGTAAGTTTGTCTGCTTCAATGCTAGACTATGGCTACTATCAAGGGTGCCAATTTAACGGAAAGGCTGAGATATTTGTAGATCCGTCTCCTAGGAGAATCCCAGATTTCTCCTTGGCACACACGTGCAGTTTTGATCATCTGCATTTTTATTCAATCAGTAGCTCCTTTTGTGAACTATCACCTATGTTACAGAGGCCTTCCTTCCTTCTACCATGTGTTATAAGTACATTCTCCACGAACCATTGCAGTCACATGTATTGAGACAAAAATAAATCCTGAGCCAAGCAAAGTTTACTTGCACACACGAGGGTTCACACTAGCCAAAAATTGGCCACACAGCAACCGTTCTTCCTGATATTTGTCCCTCACACAGCAGGAGGCTCTGTCCCTTTGCTCAGATTGGTTGAGCTCAGGTTTACAATCTGCTCTGCTTATGACTGGCTAGTTTAAATAGGATAAAATGTGCCTGAGGTGGATTTTCAAGTATGATGAACAGTTCACATATAATCTCAAAATATGCCCAAGCCCTGTTATTTCTTCAACAGTCTAGGGTGTGGCATAACTCCATCTTGAAAACCTAGTTTAACATAAAACATAACATTTTACAAGTCCTTTTTCCCAAACCAGTTCCAGTTTTCCTAAAGACCGAAGGCACCAAGCAAAAGCAGGAACTTTTAAGCAATATACGTTGATGGAAAAGAGCTTTTTCTCACCCATGTATATAGGTCTACAGTAGGTTCTGTAGCATTTCTATGTGTTTCATCTTTATAAGCTGTTCATAGAAATTTACCTTTCAAGGCAGCAAAGCAAGGACACCGCCCACTTTGCTAATTTTCCACTTGAGAATGTGTAATAGAAAAAATGTATGCTTTATTATATATATGTATCAATTATATATTCAAAAGATGTGTGATGTCATACATGTCTCATGAGAAAAGGTTTCTCTGAATTGAGAAAGTTCATTGTATTTTTCCTAATATTTGTAAATATAAGCCACAACCCAAAATTAGATACCATGTTCCCAGTGTTAGTAGATCAAGAACCACCATCTGAATTCATCTGTCTCCACCCTCAAGTTGAGAATCCCCTTTCCAACCAATATTTTGAAAACAAACCTGAGAACAAGACACAAGACTTGTTTTCCCTGTACAGAATCGGGCACAAGCATCCCAAACCAAGCTCCACACCCAGAATGAGGCTCCACCCTAAGGTGCATGGAGACAGCAGCACCGCATAGAATCTATACCATCCTCTGGCCACACAGTACTGCATCAGTCCATCCAGTGTCCAAGGTCAGAGAAAATGCCAAGTAACTGGAAATGAAGCGAAGGCTCCTGTGGCTCTTTTACAGGATGCCCTTTACTGTGAGGTGCTGTGTTTGAACATTGTAGGCATGTTCAAATGGCCACCGTGGGTGCTGAGAACTCCTATTTCTCTCGGAAGTCAGAAAATGCCCTGGAGTGCCATCCCACAATCATTCCTTTAGTGAACCTTTGGGCCAACACAAGAGTATAGGCTCTCGCTTGTTGCTCTTGAACAATGGATACTGAGGCTAAGTGGTGTCATCTTTGGCATCTTGCTGTGAAAACTCATAGAGGTGAAACTCCACCTGCAGATCCATGTAATAGGCTCCTATGAATTCCTGGAGGCAGGGGCAGGGACTCAGACAATAGGCTACCAGACCTGCTAGACCTGTATCATGCACTACACTGAATTCTCAAGCTCCCTGTGAACCTGTCCCTTGACAATGACCCTGGTCAGGCCACAAACAACTCAGCCACTGTTCTTCTAGCAAGGGGGAAATGTGCCCCTCAATTTCCTGTGTTCTGGTCTGAGGCTCTAGTCTTCAATGTGACCAGCAATTGAAGGATGGGGAAGGGCTTGTGAACTGAAGTTCTCAAAATATGTATTTAGTAGCTCCCACAGGGTTTTAATTTCACTTGATAGGAACATGATGACCTTCTGTAGAGAGAGAATATCTTAGTTCAAGCAGCCAAGATTGTACTGAACCACCTTTAGTCCTAGTGAGAGCTATATTGGCTTGGTGCCTGATTGAGCACTTTTGTGACTACTAGGAAAGACTTTTGGCCGGTACTGGGACTTGAACTGAGGGTCTGGGCTGTGTTGCTGAGCCTCTCTGTGACCAAGCTAGTGCTCTACCATTTGATCCACAGAGTTACTTTCAACTTTTTCTGTTTATGTGGTACTGGGGAATCAAGCACAGGGCTTTATGCATGCTAGTCAAGTCCTCAACCACTAAGTCTCACTCCAAGCTGCCAGGAAAGACTTTTTAAATGCATACTAAGCTTAGCAGACCTTTGGCCTCTATCAGGCTTAAAAGGCTGGAAATTAAGATGGCACCTGAACCTTGGAAATTTCCCTGCTTCTTTGAAGACATCTTAAATATTTTGAAAGACTTCCCTGTCTCTTAAGACTTCTTGACTCCACAAGCCTAGATGTTTGTGAGGTCTTTTCATGGTAGCCCCACCTAGGGGCCAGTTCACTCCACCCAATTTCTCAGGAGGAAAAGAAAAAAAGAAAGTGTTCAGCTTCTTGGCCTCCTTCTCCATGGGAACTACGAGACACACTGCCAATCTCTACATGCTCTGATTTGGTAAGTTGCTAGGACTCTATCCACATTCACAGATACAGACTACGGAGAGGGCAAAAAACAGAATGGCCGAAGCAGCCTTAAGGGCTTTAAGGAGACCAGGGCAGCATTCTATGGTGACAGGTGCTGGCAGAGGCTAAGGGATTCATAGATTTTTCAGAATCTTCTTTCTGAAACCTCATAATCCCTCTAGTACTTGGACATAAGAACTGGATCTAGTTCTACTAAGGACTTAAGCCTAAGAACATGAAGTATAGAGTAGAGGCTCTTCAAGGACCAGGGCTAGGCAAGGAAGCCAAGGGCTGATGAGAGCAATGAGCAAAGACCAGAGGTGTATACAAGGAGCCTGAAAGGCAGAAATCCTGTTGACTGGAGACTATCATCAGGAATGGACTCTAGCATGACCATCAGACCAGAGACTCCTGCAACACAGGTCACCAGAGAGCCGAGACTCCACACCATGGAAACAGAGGCCAGAACCCATTGTGTCCATAGCTGAGATCACACTGGCCACACAAAGTAGGACAGCACACGATAAATGTCTTTGGCTTGATTGTGAAAGAGAATATGAAACAGAGGTTATTTGAATATTTGTCCAAACAAAGCTTTTCAATTGGGGGACTTCTGAGCCCATCCTTGTATTTGGTTAGGAAAAGCCCCTCTGGCTTCCACTCAGTGGAAGGTAATTACTATTCTACTAACACACCCAAGGGTTGTAAGTGGCTTGGGCTATGAAGGTGGAGGACCCAAGCCTGAATCCTGATTGTAACTAATGGCTTTTGAACCCATCCCAGGCCTCTAATGTAAAGAGGATCAAGAACACACAGCAGGTACCTAACCAAAAAAGTACTCAAATGGCCTGAGGGCAGAAAACTCTGACCTTTGGGATGAAGCATAAATACCAGCAGAGGTGGGCAAAAGAAGGACGCTAGTACCTGGATTTGGTACACTAGCATGCAGTCTTTCACAGTGCATGGGACTATAGGAAAAGCTGTTGCAACCTCCCACATAAGGGAGCTCAATGTCCAAAAGGAATTGAGTAGGGACAGGAAGAAAATACCCCTGGTAGTAGTAGAAGAGGTTTTGAATGAACCAGTATAGAATACAGGCTTAGATCTCAAAAGCCTATTAAGTAAGATACGTCAGCTCCAACAGGTTAGCTCTTTGCTAAATCATGCACAGTGTCCATCTTCAGATAATACTTAGCTGCCTAGGCAGTGAAATGTTAGAGAGGTGAGTCACTTCAATAGGATGTGCTTCTTTCACTGTGTGACAGTCTTAATATTGCCTGCAGTATGTTCTTCGAAGTAGATTCACTACACTAAGTGCACTCATACTCAAAAGGAACTTACGTGGGCGGCTCCTTAACCCTCAAGGAGTTACAAGCCTGTGTAGCACTTTCTGCAGGTGTGGGAGCTTTACATGGTTTGCTGAGCCAATTCCACAGTGGGCTGCTCAACTGAAAAGTTTACTGAGAAGCCCCAGGAAGGATGCAGTAACCACTTCTGTCAGGACTAGGGAACATTTCCAAAAAGTAGACAACACTAAAGTGAAATCAGATAAATAGTTTCTCTTTTGCAAAATCTACAAATCTGAATAAGGACTGGAAGCCAGCAGGAGGCAGGAGAAAATGCAGGGTGAGAGGGAGAACATAATAAATTTGGCACATTAAGGGGAAAAAGGTCATAAATGAATTGTACTCAGGTTACAAAGGGGAATTCAGAATAGAATCAGAATTTCATATGCTTGAGGAATGTATAGAAATACTACAGTGAAATCACTTCCTTGGATACTGTAGACTGAGTTTTCCAAAATGTCACCTATTGTTTCCTCTAAGGAATTTAGAACTCAGAGCTTAATGCTTTTAGGTAGATTTATACAGGTTAGGAGTTTCCTAACCAGTCCTTCAATGAGGGCAGGCAGGAAGCCAAGCTCAGCTCTTCAGTAGCTTTACACTTAGAGGAGGCAATCACACCCACCAGATTCTCAGGGATCTTTTAACCTTAATTTTTTTTTATAATCAATGTGATGTGCAGAGGGGTTACAGTTAAGTCAGGCAAAGAGTACATTTCTTTTGGACATTGTCACCCCTTCCCTCCCTCGCTCCCGGTTTTTCCCTCCAATACTAACCATAAGTTGTATAGTTCATTTTCAAACAGTGTCCACTGAGTACCATTGCTGCATTTGTTCACCCTCTGTCCCTCCATTTCTGTGCCTTCCTTTACCCTCCCAAAGACCTATAAACAAACATACACAACAAAAAAGAAAGAAACAAAAAAAACCAGGAGAAAATACAGAATCCTTGTTTCCATTTTCTTGAAACTAATTTTGACTCATGTGAGTAGCTCCACACTCTACCCTTTGTTTCAGCTTAGATTGAATTGGCCCTCCATCCAATTCATGCTAAAGTGAGAGCTACCAAGGAGATCTTCCAAGAAAACAAAAGCCCTTGTATGTGTTACTCTGGTCAGTGAGTATACATTTTCCACCACAGGCTAGACATCCTCTATAGCAAGAGACAAGCTGTGGAGAAACAGCCCACATCAGAGCATCTGGAGATGGAGACAGGAGTTGAGTGATTTATAACCGAGTTCATTTCCAAGGAGTAAGGATGAACTGGGGAGGAGATGGGAAATGAATTTCCAACAGCTCTGAAAGGACAGTGACAGAAAGTCTCCATACTAAACCAGCATTCCTTCCAGAGGGACCAGCCAACACAGCAAGCCTGCAGCTCCCAATGAACAGTACCCACACCTTGCTCCCTGTCGATCTTGCTAGCACCTGGCACTGGACCGTACATGGGGAGAATGGAGTGGATCAGGTGAGAGAACAGAAAAACTTATTTCCTTGAAGCTTAGGAACATAATGGGAGGGCTGAAAGTGAGGAAGTGGGTGGATGGACCTTGAATAAACATTCAGAACCATCTAGTTCTCCTTTCTGTTACAACCTAAAGCCTACAAGACCAGAGATCTGTCACACAACTCTCCTCTATCTTATTGGCACGAACAGGGTCCGAGAACATGTTAGATTGCTGCAGAGCCACAAATGAAGTACTCATTTTCAATACTTGATGCACTTAGGGTACATTTGAAACCCATTTCGCTCTTCTAGCTTTACGCTTCTATCTCCCTAACACACCTGAAGCCAAGTTTATCATCCAATTGAGGAGGAAGAGAGCAGAGGAGGAGGAGAGCAGAGGAGGAAGAGAGCAAAGGAGGCGGAGAGCAGAGGAGGAGGAGAGGCGAAAAGGAGAGCAGAGGAGGAGAGCAGTGTAGAGCAGAGGAGGAGAGCAGAGGAGAGCAGAGGAGCTCAGAGGAGTGCAGGGGAGAGCATTATTTATTTTTGTTTGTTTTTCTCCCCGCTGGGATGAGAGCCACAGGCTGAGGATGGTCCTTGCCTGCGGGTCCCCGTGCTGAGCCCCATACAGGTCCCTCACCGCGCCTGCCTGACACCTACTCTGCCAACTACTTGTGCAGCCACCAGGACTGAACTTTGGAGGACTTGTCGCTTCTCCTCTGGCCACTTGTCTTGGCAGGACGTAGAAGGTGGCCAGAGGACCCCCCCTACCATGCTGGTGAAGAAGCCCGCGGGGAAGGGAGCAGGGCGAGAGGCTGGATCTGAAGAACCCAGCCCCTCAAGGCAGCATTGCACCTGCGCTATGCCCCTGTGCACCACCCTGGCGACCCTCTTCTCTGGGGTGGCCGTGATTTCTTGTCTGTAACTTGGGGTGAAAACCAACGACCTTCAGGCGAGGATCCTCACCCTGGAATCTGCTAAAGGAGCGCCCTCCATTCCCCTGCTGCCCAAGAAGGCGGATCAGCTGAAGACCATAATACTTGAGTGGAGCGACTTCTGGCTCAGGTGTGTGAGGCTGGGCCTTGCTTGAGGGGGAGTTGCATGTGGATAGAATTTTGCACAGGTTCAGTCAGTCTACAGGATCCACCCTTACTGGTTATACAGTTGATTTGGGATGTGTGAGCCTCTGTGGTATCTATTTATTCAAGTCCCTTCTTTGGTTTCTCTCCAAGTCTGTGTGTAGGATCTTCCCTCTGTCTTCCTTAAGGATTGCATGTTACAATGGCAGTAGGGGCTTTGCCCGGCTGTTTAGTTTTGTGGAGTCTGGGCTGTCAGCATTCTCAGTTGTATGGAGAATATTCATTGTAATGCTCACATCTGTTTTTCATTTGATAAGGTTAGGCCTTATCAATAGAGAATGGTAAGCACTCTTAAAAGTGAAATAAGCCCATAGATTTAAAAATTCATTTAACTCGGAATTCTTTTCATATTAAATGTTTTAAAAATTGGAAAAAAATAAGTTTTCCTTTGTTTTTTTGGAGGGGGAGAGTTAACAGAGGTTGTGCTCAAATATTGATGAATGGAGAATTGAAAGGGATTCCTTTAAAGATGACTTAGACTCCAGTAGGGAGAGGGTAGTTTTTCTGCCAGTGGAGAGATGCAGTAGTTGCAGCCCGAATGTGATAATGTATGTCTACAACATTGGCTTTATTGATAGGACACACATTGCCATGAGCTGCACTGTTAATGCCGGAGTTTTGCCTTGGCTGTGCAGGGAGAGGGTGGTGATAGTTGAATAGTGAAGAAAGGTGTTACCCAAATCTATCAATCCATGTCAATGGTAATTTGCTTTTTAAATTAAAAACAAAATTATGTCTTGAGTACTGTTAGCATTTGGCTAAGATCCATGCACTTACATAAATGCTGTTTGTGCAGGCTATCAAACATTATTAACAGCCACAGAGGAAGAGTCGCTGAAGAACTCACAGAACTGGAATACTACTGCTAGCTCTTAATAGATCTTCTTTTCCTACAGGAATCCTACGAACACATGGCTAAACTAAGAATCACAAGAGAAACACCTTCTGAGTGCAACTGTCCAGCAGGTAAAAAATGAAACTTACTTAACTAGGTTCCATCTAGAGGAGAGCGTTTGCAAACAAAAGATCATATGTGTGTCAGGTATACCTGTAACAGTAACAGAGAAAGAATGCAGACCCAACTTGCTTTAAGAAAATCAACATGTCTCCCTTTGACAGATGGTGAGTAAAGCCACAAATATTATTTTAAGCAGCATAGCAGTGTCTGTGAGGGGAAAAAAAAGTAATCACCATGAAAAATATAGGCAAGGGGATTTACAAAGTTCTTAGTGTCCCGGATAGAAAAGTCATCTTCAATTTTATTAAATAACTTCAGTGTTCGTGGTGAACATGGTCTGAATAGCTGTGAAGCCCTGGTGTCTAATGTTATATTAGTGCAGAGTTGTTTGTGGTAATTATATTCGCAAGTGATCTAACCTGTAGGTAAAAATGAAGACTAAAGGAAATTAGTTCTTTATTTTGTTCTCAGTACCTTTCCAGAAATATTCCAACATGTTGTCCATTTTTCTGTGTAGTTATAAAAAACCATAGTGACAGTGTGTATTAGAAGGATAGAGACAAAACGGTAGTGAATGAGCACCCCCCCCCCGAATCATTAAATCTTCATTCACAGACTTCTGAGCCTTGGTAGTTGTCTGTAGACCTAACAATTTAAAAGCTCTTGGAATATGGCCAGGGGAAGGCATTTAGTGGATACAATATTATATAAGGCATCAAAACTCCCATGAATCTCAAGATGTTGTTTAGATAAACATGGTGAATGTATTTATGAGCATTCTAGTTTCTTTCATCCTTATGCATGGAAAATGAGTCTTTTTCTCTCATATGGAAGAGCTCATTTCAATGTAGTCATGTGCTTCATAATGACACTTCAACCCATGACAGGTCACAAATATAACAGTGGCCCCCTAAGATTGTGTAACCTAGTGATGTCATAGCCAGCTTAGTTTGTGCGAGTGAGCTGTGTGATGTTTGCTCAGCAGTGGGATGGCAACAGCACAGCCCTTAGAATACGCCCCAGTTATGATTAAGCTGCAGGTGACTGTGAAAAACTTTGCGGCTGCTGTTCACTGCTGGCTCACGCCTGTAATCCTGGCTACTCAGTAGGTGGAGATCTGAGAATTGCAGTTCAAAGCCAGCCTAGTCATCAAAGACTATGAGACTCTTATCTCCAACAAACTAAGAAAAAGCTGGAAAAGGCACTGTGGCTCAAGTGTTAGAACGCTAGCCTTGAGCACAGAGAGGCTCAGGGATAGCACCCAAGACCCTGAGTCCAAGCCCTGGGACTGGGGATGAAAAGGACTACTGCCTGTAATTTCTTATAGTTTGAGGTTGGTTTTTGTCTCATGATAACTAGTTCAGGCACAGTTTAGACTTTTCAATTTTCAGGTTATACAGCATAAAAGATTTTAGTATTTGTATTAGTATTTAGTATTTGTATTTGACCATCATTGAGATATATTATTTTTCAGTGAAGGCTTTTGATGAGAAGACAAAGCGTGGATGTTTGACATTGTGTGTTTCATCCTGAGTAGTTGAGAAAAACCTCAGAAGTAAGATATTCAAGGGAAGAACTTTTCCAGCACAGGAATGAAATCACAGCTGCCCCTGCCCCATAGGGATGATATTAATTCCCCCGACAGTGGGTAGGGTAGGTATAGGACTTCACAAATCACACCTGGCAGGAAAGAGCATCTTTTGAATATACAAAAAAATCCAGTACACGGGCTGTGTGTATATGGGGAGCTTAAATTTAATTTGGAAGATTCATAACAAACTTGGTAAAATGTTGAAAAGTGACCACACTGAGTTCTATTTCCAGAGGAGATCCTATTGTTTTTATGATGCTTCATGTAGGCCAGTGATTGAACTCTTGTCATCTGGGAGAAAGCTATTATCCTTAAGAGTTTGCTGTATATTCCCTGGGATGATTATTACAGACTTTGTTTTTCCATCTTGCTTTTTTTTTTGGTCAGTCCTGGGCTTTGGACTCAGGGACTGAGCACTGTCCCTGGCTTCTTCCCGCTCAAGGCTAGCACTCTGCCACCTGAGCCACAGCGCCCCTTCTGGCCGTTTTCCATATATGTGGTGCTGCGGAATGGAACAGAGAGCTTCTTGCCACTAGGCCATATTCCCAGCCCTGTTTTTCCATCTTAATGTGATAAATGAATAATAAACAGCAATTCTCTTGGGTTGTTGTTTTTTGGTTGCTCTATCACCTGCTTTCCTTCTTGCCACCACTAGAACTCTGCATTACATCAGTTTTTACCTGGCTCCTTGGGAGGGAACTCTGAAGGGGCACATTCAAACACACAGAACCAGGGCTGGGGATATAGCCTAGTGGCAAGAGTGCCTGCCTTGGATACACGAGGCCCTAGGTTCGATTCCCCAGCACCACATATACAGAAAACGGCCAGAAGCGGCGCTGTGGCTCAAGTGGCAGAGTGCTAGCCTTGAGCGGGAAGAAGCCAGGGACAGTGCTCAGGCCCTGAGTCCAAGGCCCACGACTGGCCAAAAAAAATAAAAAAAATAAAACAAACACACAGAACCAGATGGGGTTTTTGGTGAGTTACAGAAATAAACTCAGTTCTGCTTGTCCAATAACAAGACATCACCCAAACGCAGGCTTTGTGTTAAAAGATTCTGGAGAAAACCAGCTGATGCAGGATTATCTTAGGGAATGAGCTGGCTGGCCAAAAGGGCTTAGAAAGAAGATATGGCACTTCCCACCTGATTTGGCTTGAACCTCTGTTCGCCATGTGTGACTAAGACTTGTCACCCAGACATCTGTTTGCAGGACAGAGTGAGACAAGTGTGACCTCAACTCTGTTCCTGTGGACACATGCCCATCCATTGAAGTTGACACTCTTGATTACAGGCTGAGTCTCAGAGCCAAGGGTCGGTAGCAAAGAAGCAAAGTTGTGTTGTTTGTACTCACTGATGGCTTCTGCTAGAACTCAGGTCTTACTGGGGTTTTCCCAGGTAGCCTCTGTGGGAAGGCTTTGAGGACGATTTATTGAATGGCTTCTCACAGTAGGAGAGGCTCTTTGTGATTTACTTTCTATAACTAGGAGAGTTTTAAGTGCTAGCAATCTTAGGATTTGTCCCCTGGGCAGAGGGACTCCAGAGCTAGAAGCCTAATAAGGAATCCAGAATGAGCTGGATATGTCTAGACTGCAATCTTAGATCTGATACTAAATAATGGTGTGACTGTGATCAAATGAATGCACTTCATGTTTTCACCAGGAAAAAAGACTAGAAATTCCTTCTCCATTGTACGATTTATGTAAATTGTTTGGCATATTAGTGTTTAGAGCTTAAATAATACTTCTGTTTTTTTGTGTTTGTTTTTTTTTTTTTGGTAAGTTTCTCAGAAAGACTAGGCAAATTCTCTTACCACTAAAGCTGCACCCACAGTTCACTAGTCTTTTTCTTACATTCCTTCCTCTGCTCCACAGAGGAACAAGTGGGAAATGTTGCAAAAGTTGCTCAGAACCTAAAGCTAATGTACATGGCGGTTAGTTAAACATCTGTACGTCATTTATAAAGATAATCTTGACTGTCAGTATCTCTTGGTGTTGTAGCAGTGGAATTTGGGGTTTTCATGAAACCTAGTTTTGTCTCCAAAGTGTTCACCAAAATGACAGGGGAAACAGACCATTTAGACTGAAGCATACCGGGTAGAAAGACTTGGATTTAATGGGCATCGACTTAGTAAAGAGTGTCTTTACAGCTTCAATATGAGATGTTTACCAAAATGAGTGTCTTCTCCATCTGACTCGTAGACCTATTCAAATCAGATTTATTTATACAGTGATATTTATAACATAAAGTTGGACAGTCAGCAATGGCAGAGACAAGGAAATAACAGCTGCTATTTGTGGCTTGATCCCTGTCATACCTGACTCTCTCTAAGAGAGTAACTTGGCTCGTCACTATGGCTACAGAATTCTACTTCAGGGTGTGTTCTTTGGATCTTCCATGAAGTATGCATAAAGCAGGCATATTTACAGAAAGGTTTCTCTGTCCAGCCAATGAAGAACGATGGGAATGGATACACCATTCAAGTGATAAGAACTCATTCATCAGTACCATTGGCCTCCTCATCCTATTAGGTGTTGAAAAGATATGTCCCAGCCATCCCAGAGGACCATGCAGAGATCATCACAGACAGGAGAAGAAGGTTCAAAAGGAGGTTTATTAGTGGGGCCATAGTTCCCATGGGAGAGGGAGCTACATGGTGTCTGCACCTTATCCAGGTGGCAGCTTCTCTCTCTGGGGGTAAAGGGGAAGTAGATAGGTAGTGAGTAGGAGTGGCTCATTAGGTATGGGTGGGATCTGGGGGCTAGTGGGAGGTGCTGAGGACCTGAGGCTAAGGAAATGCAAACAGGTATAAGAACCTCTGTGGTGTCATCCATGTAGAATAGGAAATGAAGAAAGCCACCTTGGCTTTTTCATTAACATGTTACACAATCTTGTGCAAATCATTTCCACATATGGCTATTAACAAACTGGTCATACCATTGTAAGTAAGAGCTGGGCAATAACGACTTAGCATCTTAGTCAATTCTCTACCTAGCATAAATTCTAAACAGTACCAGATTTTGGGATTATTTTTGGGGGGGAGCAAATAAGGCAGACTTGCCCTGTATCCTCATGGAGTTTCTAGTTCCATGAAGATGACACCAAATGTTAATTTGAAAAGGACTTTCCATGTGGGATAAGCAAAATCAAGAGGAGTACATTTTGGAGCATATAACCTAAATCTATGAAATGTTTACAATATGGGAAGTTGTTTAAATGGTTTGGTGGTAGGGAAAGAAAACTATACTTATGTTTCAGAAATTCATAATAGAAGAAATTATGGCTCCTGAGAAAATCTGTAGGAATGGATACAAAGTTTGTTGGTTGCCTTTTGAATTTCTAAGAATTGATGGATAGGTAGATAAAGGTACACTGGTACCTGATCTGCTGATATTCCAAATGAAAGAAACATGATATTTTTTTTCTTGGTCATGGGGCTTGAACTCTGGGCCTGGACTCTGTCCCTGAGCTCTTCAGCTCTACTACCTGAGCCACTTTCTAAACATGATTTTTAATATAGAATGGACAGCCTGTTCTATATGATGACAGTCTATTCTATTCTATGAATAGTGAGATTAAAGTTGAGAACTTCTTGTGTGGAGTGTTTAACAGCTACCGGTAAAAAGTGAGACTAGAAGCCATCTGGTGGTGGCTCAGAGTTACAATTCTAGCTTCTTAGGAGATTGCAATCTGAAGGTTGAGATTCAAAGCCAGCCTAGGCAGGAACTTCCATGAGTCTCTCACCTTCAATAGCCACCAAAAAGCCAAGTAGAGCTGTGGCTCAAGTGATAGAAAGCCAGCCTTGAGCAAAAAAGTTAAGGGGCATTGCCCAGGCCCTGAGTTCAAGCCCTAGTATGAGCATACACAGAAAGTAGATACTTCTTAAGGTATCTTCTATACTTATGAAATGACTATTTACAAAGTGGGAGTAAATGCCAACAAGCGCAAGTACCCCTCATTCCCAAGTGGGAGCAGTACAGATCCTGGTGATGGATTGAGGTCGCCCCAGTATGGTGATGGGAGTAAATGGTCACGCTTGCTTTGAGATAGAGCACTCTTCCCCTGGTGTCAGAGCCTTTGTGTTCCTTTGCTAATCCAGAGGACTTGAGCATATAAAACTCCATGTCTTGCTGTATACATTTTCAATGATACAGAGAACAGAAACAGTTTTACCTTAAGAAACTTGAATGAGCAACTTGAGATGGTGAATGTTATGGAAATGAAAATGGCAGATATTCTCCACTTCCTGTGACACAGAACAGGGCACAGTGATGAGGGTGCCCCCACGAATGTCCCCAGTAAGTCTTTCTCAGGCCTAATGAATCCAACAGGCTGGACATGACATGCTCAGTGACTTTTCTGCTGAGAGTGGACAAGGACAAGTTGCCTTTTGAAGGGGTGTTCTTGTTTCTTCTCTTTTGTCTGCCTTGTTTACAAATGAAGAAGCTAATTCTTCCAATTCTTGCTCTGTGATGCTTGGCTTGGAACTTGAGGCCTTTTCCTCGCTTCATTTAAACCACCCCTCCAGTTCCTTTTTTTTTTGGCTTTTGAGTTATCTTTGGATAGTCTTTTGGGCTGGCCAGCCCTCCCCTACCCCTATCTCTTCCCCCTTTCTCCCTTTTCCTCTGCCCTTTTCACCCTTCTTCCCCTTTACCTCCTCCTCCACTCCCTCCCCTGCTTTTCATTTGATCAGGTGGTCTCAAGACTGTGCTCCTCCCTATCTCTGTTCCCCAGTATCTGGGAAACAGAAGTGTGCCACGATGTCTGGCTTCCTTTCCCTTTCTCACTGTAGTAATTCCGTTGGTAATTATGTAAAAGGATACCAATACTATATGGAATTTCAATTCACTGTAGCTTATTCGATGTGTGGGAGTAGGCATTCTTTCAAGGCCACAGTCTGCTCTGCTTCTGATTGCTTTGTAAGGCTGTAAAATCAACTCTGTGACATGACCCAAATGGAAGCCATCCAAGACCTATCAGGAAAAACTGTTTGGGTGCCCTCCTTACCATGTTAGAGACTTTCTGGGGTGGTTTCGTGGAAGTGGAGAATGTGAAAACTGTGTATGGATGACTCTGAGCTGCAGGCTGAAACCTGAAACCCAGGATATGACTGGCTACACCTAGAAGCATTGCTACCTAACCTGGCTTGCCAAGATGGGTGAAGTTTGGTGGGGGTGGTTTAAAGTGCCATGGAATTTCACAATGCCCCCATCCCTCCCCAATTTGTGTTAACAATGGTGATTCTTACATGGAGATAGGAGGAACTGAGCTAAATAGGAGTTCACTGCTCCACCAGTTTCTTCCAATTGAATTGATAGCTATCCCTTGTCTTCCTTGGTGATGGACAAAATCAGGAGAGAAAGCAAATAGTTTCTCTAACCCATCAGCTCTAAGATACCTGAAATGCAGTCAATGTTGCCCTTGTGTATAGTAGATAGAGCCACAGCCATGAACTTTGGGCTAGTATTCCAACAGCTAGAATAAGTGGAGTTAATACTGTCATTAAACTTATTGTGGAACTTCTTCGCCTCAACATTTGGAATTTCTATGAGTACAGGATAATTTGGAATTGCGATGACACTTCTGACCTCATTGCATCCAGAGATGTCACTGCCTCTTCAGTTGAAGGCCTTATTCTCTTCACGAATGGTAGTTGAAATGTATTCATTTCCCTTCATAATGTGTTCCGTACATTGATCACTAGATTCATGCAGTTTTTGTTATAAGGGCATACTTATAGGCTTTGACACCTAAAATGTAAAAAAATAATTATAATTTCAATTTATAGGCGTTCTGTCTTCATTATGGACATGAAGCTTTAATTCTTGTATTTAAAATATATTCACACGTTTTAAAATACAATGATCATATTTACTCTAATTGAGTAAATTGTAGCAAGCCCCGGCTTGTATATTATGGTAT